>NC_135618.1:16512882-16717882 GCF_053574225.1 Canis aureus | reverse complement strand
TAAATTTCTAGATAGTGAAGAAAATAATTTCAAAGTGCTTCTGAAGACCTGTAAGATTGAGGACACAAATGGTCCAAGGGTTAGACGTCTCCCCCGCTCCCCAGTGTATCCCACAAAGGAGCAGCAGAGGTTCAACAGAGTTGAGCTACCCCGCAGAGGGGGCCCCCCTTCTGGATCAGGGCACAACAGGACCATCGCTCAAACACTCAGAACCTCCACTTCCCCGTCTGTAAAATGACAACAATGCCATGGACGGGGCTGTCACAAAAGTTAAATGAGGCACAGCACCTGGCACGTAACGGCGTATTTCAGGCACACGTGGGTTCGACTGTCAACTTGACCGTGTACTGAGCATAACGAGGCAAGCTCCCCAGCCCTTTGAAGTCTCAGTTTCCACGTGTGCAAAATGGATTCGTAAAACTGACTTTACAGGTTTCTTGTGAGAAATGAACAAGTTGTTGCATGTCAATGCTGAGCTCCATAAGAGTTAGCTCTAATTGAATTACTAGACAAATAGCAAATGATAATTCCTTCTCCTTCCTCGAAGAGCCACGAAATGAGAACTCAAGGTTATTAGCCTTTCGAAGGAAAGTGTGTGGTCAAGAGGGCATGATGACTATTTGCATACGTAAATAATGGTACCTAGACCAGTATCTTTTTCCAAGGGCAATCAAACATTTTTAACATCCACAAGTTTGCTATGGTTTTAAATATACAGTATCAACTCCATTATCTGATAGTAGACTTGCCAACCAGGGGACTTGCTATGGTAAAGCTTTAATCCTGCTACACTTTCCCCTATACAAGGCCATGAGAACCTATTGATAAGGCTCTGGGGTTGGATTCACCTTTTTCTAATTACTAGCTGATGACCTTGAGCACGTTACTTAATTTCTCCAAGTCCCTGCTCCCACAACTACAGATGTAGGAGTAGCAACATCTTCACGTTGTATGCCGAGGATGACACAGAAATGTATGGCCCATACATAATTGTTTAATAAGTGTTCATGTCCTTCCTGAGCTGCCTTCCACCACCATTTGGTCTGAGTTTATGTCGTGTAACATTTGCCTAACAAAAGCATTATTACCTTGCTTCCAAAAATTACATAATTGAAAACTTATATCCACACAAAAACCTGCACACAGATAATTACAGCAGCTTTATTCCTAACTGCTGAAACTTGGAAGCAACCAAGATGTCCTTCAGTAGGTGAGCGGTCCATCCAGACAATGGAATATTATTCAGTGCTAAAAGGAAATGAGCTATCAAGCCATTAAAAACACATAGAGGACCTTTAAATGTATATTACTAAGTGAAAGAACCAATCTGAAAAGGCTACATACTGTGTGATTCCAACTATTTGACATTCTGGAAAAGGCAAAACTGTGGACACAGCAAAAAGACCAGTGGTTGCCAGGGGTTGTGAGGTAAGGGAGGGATCAATAGGCAGAGCACAGAGTTGTTTGAGGGTCTCGAAAATACTCTATATGATACCGTAACGATGAATGCGTGTCATTATCCATTTGTCCAAACCCACAGACTGTAAAACACCAAGAGTGAGCCTTTATGTAAACTGAGGACCCTGGGTGATTATGATGTGTCCACGTAGGCTCGTCAGTTGTAACAAACGTACCACTCTGGTGGGGGATGTTGATCATGGGGGAGGGCAGCATGTGTGGGGCCGGGAGGTATGGGGGAAGTTTCTGTACCTTCCGCTCAATTTTTCTATGAACCAAACACTGCTCAAAAAATACTTCTTTAAAAAAAAATAAAAGGATTGCATATTATATTCCCAACCAAAAATAAGTTGAGTGTGATCCGTTGTTTTGAATTAATCTACATTATTATTCCCCTTTGTTAGAGAAGACAGGCATGAGTTGGCTATAATAATTTTCAAAGTAAACTGAAGGTCTTATAATTAACCCTTAAATCAGAGAAGCGACTATATTCTCTATTTCACCATTTACAATCCAAAGAGTGCCATCCTCAGACTATAAAGCCCTTCTACCTTTGAATGACTCATCTAATGCATTGGCACATAGAGCTGTGATTAGTAAACTCCTATTTAACAGATGGGGCAAAAATGAGATAGTAAGAATAAATGATTGGCCCATGGCTAATATTTGATTGGAAAGACAAACGTGATCACAGGTTCCCTTTGACTTCCCTTCAGGACTAGAATTAAATTCCAAGTGTTTCCTGAGTCCCAGTTTGGTGCTTACTTCACAATACAAGAGCAATATGTTCTTTATTACCTGCTCTAAAATCAAAGGGGAGGGTGGGGAGGCATGAGTACCTTCACCCTAAAAATCGCAAAGCACAGAATACAGGGTAAATATCCCATCATTGATTTTCATAGCATTCCCCTTAAGATATGCCTCTCCCTTAGTTGATGCTAAGATGCTTAGAACCTAAGCTAAAAGAGATACACAAGATGCCCATAGATACTCAGGGAATCAAAAAGAAAGCCCAGAATTACTTAGTTTTAGAATGGAATTGGGCCACACACCTTCTGGAAGGCCCACAGTTCCATAAGTCCCCAGGAATGTGAAGAAATCAAAGAATCTTTCTGGGGGTGGTGGGGGGGGAGTTGGAGGGGATAGGGATAGTTTTATAGAATGTTTAGCAGCAACCCTGAGCAGTGTTTGGGGAAATATTTTTTTAACTTAGTCACCCAATTCTCATCAAACCCAACCAACCAACTGCCTAACCCCGTTTTGTTTTGAAAAATAATGTCACAAATCTGTCCAGAGTTGGATAAAATGCACAGTAATGAGTTCATTAACATGCCATCTGCATGCAAAATTAGGGGATTCCAGAGGCAGAATCCTTTGGTGGGCCTGTTGGAAATCAAATCTTGGGCAAAAAAAATATATATATAGATATAAAAAAACACAACTTACAGAGAAAAATATTACAGTTACACCTTTACTTGGCTTAGGGTAAAGACTGTCTGGCTTTCAAGAGCACCAAAGCCAATCAGAATCTATTCCCCCTTTAAAAAAAAAAAAATTAGAACACATTTTACTAGTTAGAGAAGGTAAAAAACAAAACAAAACAAACAAACAAAAAAACAATTGCTTACAGCATGAGGTAACTGATGGGAGTTGGTGAATTACACCCAAGGCCAGGAAGACCTGGCTCAGCCTCCGCGTCGGAGATCCGGAGATCCGTTCAGGACTGCTTGTCCTTTGAAAATCAAGCCTGTTTATCTGCCCGGTACACTCAGTAGCAAATCAGAAAACTCGCACCTGCCCCCTCCACCACTTCCGGGCCCCAGGGCTCCACTCCACTCTCGAGAAGGGAGGAGCTCGATTTCCAGCGGCTGTAGCTGTAACCAACCAGGGGCAATGTTTTTTGCCCAGGTGATACCCCAAACTCCATCAAGAACATCCGAGTCTGCTTTTGTCCTATTGCAATTTGCATTTCACCTCAGCCCTCCGTGACACACCTGTGACGTGTCACCAAATGCTATATCCCATCAACATGAAAAGTGCCAGTGCTGCGAGTGTCTGAACCGCCCTGATGTCCGAGCCCTGCACAGGCTCGCCCGACACTCAAACATAGCCTGAGTTTCACCACGCACAGCAACTGCATCCTGTAGAGGTGGGGAAGCAGGTCTTTTGACGGTAGGGAAATAAGACAAAACCATGTAAAGGGGGGTGTGGGGGTGTGGTGAGGGTGCCTGGGAAGCCCGGCTGGCCTTCTCCCCAGTTTGCGGTGAAACTCCAGCCCCTCAATCCTCCCTTGAAGAGCGATTTATGTAGGCAAGTGTTCCTTCCATTTTCCCTACTCCCTTTTTCTCACGATAGAAATTTCTCTACAGCCTAGAATTTCAAGACACTATCCTATCTACTATAAATTCTATAAACGTCTATGCCCACCTCCTGCCAACAACGAAAAGAAAACAATACCGACAAAAAACTGAGAAACACGATGCAGGCTACTGCTTGTACTGATCATGCATCTCTGGGTACGGATGGCATTTGCTGAAAAGCTGGAATGTACGGTGGTTTGAGAGCTTGGGTCTTACAGCCTCGCTACCTGGGATAAATCCTGCCTACACCTCAGAAGAAATCCACTCACTTTATGAGCTTAGGTCATAATATACACATCACAGATACATAATATCTTGTTCTTTACAATCAATATTCTGTAGTTTTCAATCGATTGTGTGTTGGTCTATGCATGTTTTTCAGGTCCTTACACCTGAAGAGGATGTATGTACATGCATCCATACCCAATGAGAAGGGTAAATTAGTCTTCAGACTGGAAAAATATATGTATATACTGGCTAACTAAAGTCTCATTCTGCACCTAGCAAATCAAAGATTAAAAGATAGCCTGCAGACTCATTGGGCTGGGATACTCCATGAAATAACATACAGACGTCATGGGCTTTGAGAACTGGTCCTTTGGCACCAAAATCCACCCGTCAGGAAACTGAACCAAAAAAAAAAAAAAAAAAAAGTCCTTTTTTCCTTAACCATTATATCAACATCAAAATAACTTTATTATTTTGAGTAGAAAATTTTATTTTATTAACTTGAGTAGAAATCTTTCTCTTAGCTATTTTTTTCTCTTTGTAATAAAGGCAGCTTGGATTTAACAGTGTGTTATTGTAATTTATTTACAAATTTTGCTCTTTTTGGATTCTAGCAATTAATGGGAAAATAGAAAGTACAGCCAACAAAATTTTAAAACTCAGCTCAGAATCGTATTTGGATGTAATTAAAGGTATAATCTGTTCCATTTGAATACTTCAGTGCTCTCCCATCTTAAAACGACAAATATGAATATTAGTTCTTTCATGATATATCTGCTTCTCACGTCATGCTAGAACATGTAAAATTTTTCTGCAAAACTTGTGTCTATTACTTCTTTTATACTTATAGAAGTATGTTCTTTCATGTAACTGGATTCATTGATCTGTTATTTGCCACAAATAGTATCAGCAGACTTAAGACAGCTCCATTCAAACATTTTAAACATACCATTTACTTCTTTGTAGGAGATATAGTTAGATACAGTTATCCATTTTGCTTTCTGGACTAATATGATTATTGAAGTCTTGTTCTTTTCCCTCCCCAACAACTTGCAGGCAGAGTTGTTACCAATGATACTTAATTACTCATCACGAAGTACTTGAGATTTGTCAAAACTGAAAAGAAATTTCTCTTCGAGCAAGGCTAAAATATGCTGGCAATCTAAATGAGTTGGCATTCCAGGTTGGATAAAGAGAAAATGCAATACGTTCATTTTTTTTTAAGGGGAGAGAAAATCCTTGTTATAGCTCATAGAATAAAGTATGTCATTGTTGCAGCCTAACAATTTATAAAGCAATTCTACCAAAATGCCCTAAAATGCCAGGGTTCAAATAGCAGCTCTGGCACTTTGGGCCTTAATAATAGGGCCTACCCATGTTGGAGCTTGAGGTAAAAAGTCAAGAGAAGTAATGCCGATCCTGCCTTTATTTGAAATTGTGATGTTTCGTTCACCATGGATGTTTTTGCATTAATTTCGTTTTTAAAAAGAGTGCATTAAAACATGATCTTGATGACGTATTCTTTGGCACTCCCCTAAATTCTGCACCCAAGGAGAGCACCCATGCGCCCCCCTGCCCTTCCTGGTCCCGCTGCTCTGGTCCTGCTTACCACATCACCTCCTTGAACTTTCAGGACCTCATCTGTAAAATCGAGGCCACAATCATCAAGATAGTTGTGAGGACTGAGATAACACACGTTAAGGACTTGTTAATTGTAAATGTGAACACATAAATACGTTTACAGAGCACTCCACAACTCCAAGATAAAGTTATTGTATTACACATTCTAGTTAAAGACGTAAGGTTTATGGAACGCGGAAGGCCCATGATTGATGACAGAATGGGACTCGGAGGCCTTGGAGGGATATGCGGCATTTAAGACACACCCATCTCTACCTAACCTTATTTAAATAAAGTACAAGGTATACAATCGCAGCCCAAGCAAGCAATTTCCTTTCCAGCTTTCATAATTAATCTTCATTTGTAAATTCAGTTTGTCTCTAGATTTTCTCTTTTCAGTTCCTAAAAGCATTCAATTCACTGCAAATGAAAAATTAATTTAGGAAGAAACTGTTTTCTCCCTACTTAAAAAAAAAAAAAAAAGATTGCAGCTCAAACAACACAGGCGAAAAAGCCTACAAATAAACGCACTGCCCAAGAAAATTCTTTTTGAAAAAGTTGAGGACGTAAACCTTTTGATTTGAGGTAGGGGGAGCTTTCTAGGCCGAAGGAAGGTGAGATGCCTCCTGTTCTCGTGAGCTAATGATTGTTTCCAAGCTGGTTAGAATTCAGTGCTAATTGCATTTTAAAACACCACCTCTAAAATCCTTTCCTCTCTCAGGATCTTACATCAATGTTTCGCATTTTCAGTAAAACCTTTGCACTTCACCTTTCTCACTCAACAGACCCTGAACTTTAAATCAGCTGCAAGAGTTCAGCTCAGGTGCCTTCCTTGCCCAGGCAGGTTTGCATCTGGTGGTGGGGATGCGAGCACCCAGGAGAGGCTGTCCTGCCCTGTTTCTGGGGGGAAGAAAGACGATTAAAATAGGTCTTTTGGCGGCTCCACCCAGGCCTGTCCATTCTAACAGAGTCATTAAACAACTTTCTAGTGTCATTCAAAGAACTTATAACAGAATCAATTGATTTTCATCCTCCGCTTTATTAGTTGTGATTTAGGAGATAGAATGGCCCTGTTTACACAGCTGTAACGTGTCAGGACCTGTAGTACATTATTGGCCTGAGGCCTCCGAGTTGCAGTCCATTCTCAGCAGAATCAATCTGAACTCGAAAACATTCCCTCTAGGAAACAGGCACATATCTACCAGCATAAAGCACTTCCTGCACAACTGAAAATCCTGTTCACTTGAGTTAAGTTGCAAGTTCACCTTCCAAAAATCAGCCCTGCCTTGTCACTGCTCTCAGCTTGTGTTCACGAGGGGAGCAGAGGGCTACGACTACTTCTCAACTGGATACCCAACCTGGGTGAAGGCGGCACACTTGGCTGCCAGCAGGGTCTCTGACTCTGCAAGTGGGAGCTGCTGGCTGCTTAACATGCGTTCAGGGCATTGCCAATCTAAAATGGTTGCTCAGTAATACTTTAATTGCAGTTTCATGGAAACAAATTGCTATTTAACTGCAATAAGCATTTCTGTGACTTGGCTGGACTGACAATAGGTGAGTCTTAGTGACAAAGTGACAAGTAACATCAACCTGTAAATGCTGTGTCTCTGACGACCTCTCCAAAGGGAGTCATAGGCACAAGAGAGCACCCAGGATCTAATTCCCGGGGGAAGGAGGCTCTGGACAACCTCTTCTCCATTGAAATACAATTATTTGGGCTACAGGAAAACTCTTCACTAGACCCTTGATATATCGCTCTTGGACTCAGTATTGCATAATTTACTGGCCCGAAGAAATATTTCATAGAATAGTAGTACACATTAGAATCATACTATATTGACATTTAAAGCCATTTAATTTAAGAGCTTCATTTTAGATGATTAGTTGTTGCAAATATCAGTGTTAGTAAGAGCAAAATAAAGAATTTAAATACAGTTAATAGGAAGAGGATGACAATTTCACAGGCTTCATTTTGGTGTGACAGTTTTCTCTTTTGTATTTTTTAAGACACATTAAGCTATTTTCTAATAAATCACGAAGAGCTGGAAATAGTTTCTTGTGGCAAACGATTTGGTTTGGAAGAGAGCTTCGTCTGGGCTCTCCTGCCTTTTGGGATGTGTAAATCTAAGCAGACAGGTAAAAAAAAACCATTAAACCCTTTCACAGGACAATCTTTTTACAAAATTGTTTCATTAGCAAGAGTGACAATTTGCATGATTGAGACATTTATGTTATCATAAACTTTTTTTTTATCATCAGGAGTTCAGCAGGGCTCGGTAACATTTGCTTTATTTATTTAACTGCACTTGCTTGAAGGGATTGGGGGCCATCTTGCTCTATAATGTGGTTAATATTAAGTAAGTCTTTTCAAAAGAATGGAGTACATCTCACTAACATCACAAATGCAATGGATGAAAGGTGAACAAGCTGGTGGATTTTTTTTTTTCTAAGCCACGTTGGGGTTGGGGGAGGAACACAATCACTGCTCACATCAGAATAAACCTGAGTGTTTTTAGGAGCTCTCTATCCACACAGAGCATCCCCATTAGAGCCGGGTTTTATTGTTTGAAATGCCTCTGGTTTCAAGAAAGTGTTTTACCTAAAGCAAGACTACTACTTAAATATGTTCTATTGTATATTCATAGCTCCATTAGTCCTTCTCCAATTTAGCACATCAAAGAGAAGGCTTCATCACTTGCATGTGGATTATACTAACATGAGTGACATTTGTAATCTTATAGGTCTGCAACTTAAGAAATGCTTTTAGAAGCTCGTTATTAAATATGCAGCAGTGCTTGAGGAGCCAGCCATATAATAGTTCATTTAAAGTCTTTAATGACCTGAGCCCTCCACATCACCAAATGCCACACTGTATTACTTACTAAAAGTTATTAACTATCCCCTTTGAATTTCTGCACTATATGGGACATGAGTGCTTATGCCAAAAAGAATAGACAGGATGCTTGCATTCTTATTAACACATCTCTCCCTTTCTGTCCTGAAGAGTCCACATTCCTTTAAAGTATCTTAAAGGGGGAAAAAAAACCGTAAGAACCAGAACTAGTTCCTAGAAACTCCCCCAAGGATTTAACTCAAACCGATACTGTTACGCCTGTGACTTTGCTCTTTTTTTTTCCCTCGCATTTTCTTTTCATAAAGCTCTAATAGAAGGATCCATTTTAACCCTCTACTTCTTAATTCTTCTACAGGAGGTTCACAGTTTTGAGCAACTGATCCTTCCTCCTGGACTGGAGACTCTGAAAGCCTAAGAGCCCAAATGGAAACTGACTGCTAGATGGGATGTACTGCACTGAACCGCTCTATAGGACCTGTTCTGAGAGGTCTATGTTGGGAGCTCTTCTGGAACGAGAGAAAAAGAAAACAAATGCCATTTTTAGAGAGAACATTTCAAGTAGCATTATACACACACCTGGTTTTAGGAAGTTGTAGTTGAGATTTGCTCACAAGCCTGGCATGCAGCCTCTTTTGGTTTTTCCTCCTTCTAACACTGGCCCGGGGCCCACTGAGTCCTTGGCCTACACACGCTTTCCACAGGGGACCACTGCAGGCAATGTAGGCGCTGTTGGGGATACTCTGCTGTCCAGAACTAGCAACTGAGGATCTCAAGATTACTAAGTGAAATCCAAATCCTACCCCAAACATATGGAAAGGCAAAGCCCGCAGAGGAGTGTAAGAGCAAAGCAAAATAAACAAATCATACAGCAGACCACAGGAGTCTAAAAGCTCACTAGGAAATGGCTGCTTCACCCATTGAGGAGGTTGTAAAAGAGCTCTGGGTCCCTAAAAACTCACGGAACTTCAAAATATGTACAGGTATGGTTTAGAAATGCTATTTCCTTCAAAAGCCATAAACTCGGTGAAGAGAACAAGATGGTTATGCCACATTCTCTAGCATGCTTTTCATCAATACCCAAGGCTTTCCTATTGAAGAGAGAATGAACGGAACAGCTGAAGAATCGAACAAATATTTATATGTAAACACAAAAGATTCACTGTGATATAGGAGAAGTGCAATGAAGTGCTTAAGTTACCAGAATATTCTGAGCTTATAAAAAGGACTCCGTTAGAAACATTGCTTTGTAGCCTTGCCAAAACTGGCATGGTTAAGTAATTCGAAGAAAACCTTACTGGCCCAGAGCTAAATAAATATACACACCACCTCCCTCGACCCCTAAGATTCAAAGTGAAGTTGGTATCAAACAAAAAAACTACTAAATTTTTCCCAAAATTCAGAAGAGAAAAAAGCAGTGTTTAAATCCAAACTCCATCGAATATTTTTTCTTTTAAGTTTTTATTATTTAAATACACCATACTAGAGCAAATGTCTCTGAAAATATCACAAATAAAAGATTTTTTTTTTCTTCATTCAGCAAATTAGAAGTAGGGGGAAATTTCTACACAGTAGCTGCTAGGAGCCTGATTTTTTTTTTCCAATTTTTTCTCTTTTTTTTCCATTCTTTTTTTTTTTTTCCTTTGCCATGGAAGTAGCAACATTAGGACGAAAACACTTACATGCATACATACATTGTATTTTACAGAGATACAATAAAAGTGTCTGTGATAGAATATCACAAAAGCCACATCTCTTTCCTTTATCTCATGTTCAGTTTTGATTGAAACACATTTCCTTACAACACTTAAATATACAAAGAGCAAATAGAATGTTGTTAAGGTAAAACACAGGGTACAAACTCTGGCCAGTGCCCTGCTAATTGTTAATGAGGGTAGAAAGCAGATTTGAATGCTTCTTTTAATTAGCTTCATTAGTCATTTCCCTCCTCCCAAGCTCCCTCCCCCCCCCAAAGATGTCCTCCGGTGGATCTTTTTTCATTTTCTCTACAGTCTCCCATTAGCCCAGGTTCATGGAGTCCTTAATGTTCATATTCAGTCATTTTAATACACCAATAAATGCGGGAAGGGCAATCAACACTAAGGAAGGTGCGATGCATGGAGCTGGCACTGGTGCTAGCTACAAAGGTGACTTGTC
Source organism: Canis aureus (assembly GCF_053574225.1). Taxonomy (NCBI): domain Eukaryota; kingdom Metazoa; phylum Chordata; class Mammalia; order Carnivora; family Canidae; genus Canis; species Canis aureus. The sequence goes on along the minus strand of NC_135618.1, from coordinate 16,707,208 downwards.
TACCGAAGACGCATGGGATCCACCTGTGATGAACAAAATCTGAGATGAAGGCACGCATTCTGCATTACTCTGACCTTTTAGCAGACCTGCAAGAAATAAAAACGGGCATCTTAGCTAAAATGCTAAATGTGAGATATTAAACTCAAACATGACTGCTTTTGTCTCCTCTACATTCACTAATCTTCTTTTATTAGATTACTTTCCAACTGTGACTTGATGGAGGCTTTCTACGCTACTTACTCTGGCAGTGAAGAACTAAAGCATAACGTTTTCTGCAGTTTTACTAGCAGAGAAAATGAGACAAGAAATGGACTTGCAGAAAGTTTCTGGTGTAAAGTTCTACAATGGATTGCTTAACTCTCTTACAAAGCAGGTTTCTTTTTCTTTCTTTTTTTTTTTTTTTAAGATTTTATCCATCCATTCATGATAGACACAGAGAGAGAGGCAGGCAGAGACACAGGCAGAGGGAGAAGCAGGCTCCATGCAGGGAGCCCGACGTGGGACTCGATCCCTGGACTCCAGGGTTGTGCCCTGGGCCAAAGGCAGGCGCTAAACCGCTGAGCCACCCAGGGATCCCCAGCAAATTTCTTTCTTGAGAGAATGGGTTACACCCGGCCTAGCACTGGTATCTTAAATGCACATTCAGAGCCAAGTGCCCTGCAAAGAAGTTTTGGGTTAATATGCTCAACTGCATAACCTTTGGCAAAGTTACTCTGTGTCTCAGTCCCCTCATCTCTAAAGTGGGGATAATAAGGCTGTTATAAGGATTGTATAATATAGAGAGAGCCCTCTCAACAGTGCCTGGCATGTAATAAAAGCCAAACCAAATACTAGCAGTTACTATTCTGATAGCCCCATGACCTTCTCAACCTAAAGGTATGTGTCTGAATGCATGTGTATGCAGACATATGGATAAAGGTATACAGACATACGTACGTACATACGTGCACACTCACATACATACAAATGTCCGGAAACTGCCGTTCACTGTGGATTTCCTATCTGCCACATCAGTTAATATTACATAAATATTGTAAATATATGAATCAAACATATGTAATGACTTATGCTCAATTAAAAAACATAGTTCAAGGGAAGTCTAACTTCAATGTCTGAGTGAGAAATGATAATCCACACAGTCATCAAATACAATCTGTTTGCAATTACCAAAATGAAATAATATATATTAGGTTTTTACGATTTTTAAATGACATTTTGAGCTTCGCAGGAAGTTCTCGTTTCACCCTTTCCCTAACTTACTAAAAGCCTGAAGTCTATTAGGAACTGCAACCCCCTACTTCCAAGCTAATTAAAGTGGTGGAGGCTTAATTCCCCAGAGTGGAAGCTCAGTGTGAGAAAGGTAATTTGTCTGTCCAGAACAAAGATGCGGCGGCAGCCAGCGAGCATATTTAATAAATGAGCATCAAATGTCCTCTACGATGGACACACACAACACCAATTATATAACTACGGGGGAATTGCAAAGTGATACGTAAACTAGAACACTTGCTAAATTTTCCTCCAACTAAAGAGAGGTGAGCTCGTATTTGACTGAAAAGCACAGAAAATTCTAGATGGAACCGCCACTCTTGAATGGAAGAAAGAAATCCAGAACAGGCAAAAATCAGAATAGAAAAAAAAAAAAATAGCCACAACATCTGATTGTATTTACATAACTCTCCAGAAGGCAATATTCTGAGGATGGCCAAGCCTCCTTTAAAAGATATAGGCTATAAAATTTTGTAGATCCTTGAACACTAGTGGTCTGAGACTTCACTCAAGACACTACAGGATTTATAAACTTAAAATTATTTTTTCTCAGACTATACCAAACCCAATGATGTAGAACAACTAGTAGACTACACATCCCAGACACTGGCAACAAATTTCAGGAGAATCCGAGTTTAAAGGGACCTATACTTTCTATACAATTAGCTGCCTTCTTTAAAGACAAGGTGTACAAATAATCAACTCATTACTTTTAAGCCAGTGGATGCTTGGCCGTATTTATCATGCAGCATGCACTAAAAACGTAATCGGTTCAGTGAATAGAAGGAAAACAGCCAAAATTGATGTCCAATTTTCCCTACCAAAAATAAGGAGAATGAGGAGAGAGAAGAAAATAATGAAGTGGGGCCGTTTGTCATCTCTCCCCATCTCATCTCCTCCAGAAAAGAAATGCCATGGGGTTTTGGGAAAATAACTGTAAAGCATTCTCCAGGTCCAAAAAGCACTTTACATTCCACCAGGAAGTGTGTCTTCATGACCTCCTCCCCCTTGCTCTCCGTCTGTTTACTATCTCTCTGGACCAAGTTCAGCTCACCCCAAACCTTTATTTACAAAAACCACCTTGTGAATTGACTGTGCTTGTGGCGAGCCGAGCACCGAGGGCAAATATGTGAGACATTTATGCCAACAGGGAGATGTTCTTAATTAACATCACCCCCCAAACACAGCTTCTTACCAATGTCTGACAAGAACATAATCCTGAAGTTGTACTTCCTATGCCTTTTAAAAGCTATTAATTTTGGAAAGCCACCTGTCTATTTTTGGCTTCCAACATTCAGAAAGTATATATACCAGTTGCCTACTGGTTGCCTACTACATTCTGTGATCCAAAACGAACATGCTACCTCTCCCATCCTGAGAAAGGTGTGGAAAACAGAAGATTGATCTGAAAGGCACAACACATGCAATCTTATAAACATGCAAGCCAGATGTTTCTCTACCTTTCCTCCCTAAAACCTCTCCACTTATGTCACCTTGTATCCAATGAGTCAGTAGCGTGAGACCCTGCTTGTAATCTGCCCTTTGCACTGAGTCCGGAGCAAATGTGGCTATTGCCTGTACTCAGGACTGCATGGTTTGCTACGTTTTCCATCTTGTCTCCACACCTCTGAATCCTCACGCTACACGTTGGTGAGCTCTAACAATCATTTCTTATTCTCTGTCAAGTCAGGGAAAGAAATGGTATAGAACCAGCAACAAACTTAAGATCTAATTTGCTAAAAATTAAGCTTTTACATGGGAGGGGAAAGAGATCAACCATTTCAACCAAAATCAGCACATTTCTTTTTTCCACTCACCCCCCCCTACCCAATTCCTCTGCTTTTTTTTGGCTGCCAAATAGAACTGCAAATGGCTTTGCCTTTGAATTGAAATGGTTATCTCAGAATATTTGTTACCTTTTCCCTTATTCTCAACTCTGCCCTATAGATTCACTTCATTACAGTTCAAACCATAAAAATCTTAAGTATTTATATGTGCTGGCATTCCTTAAAGAAGCTCAAAATGCCTCATGGATGTTGACTGATGAATCTGCAACAAAAAATCAGACTTCTGTTCTTAAAATGGTATGCTAGGTAGCTTCTCATATTAGAAAATTAAACAAAGTGTGCATATTTTGATATAATTGGCACTTAATAAAGAAATGAAAAATATAGTTAACCTTATCCCATAAATTTGAGTAAGGGAAAAATGTTAAAAAAAAAAAATCAGCATTAAAATGTGGCAGTGTAATTTTAAATGGTTAAAAGTTTTCAAATATTAGTCATTTTCCCCACACACGGCATTAAGAAAATGCATTACAGAAGACAAAGAAGCCTAATATTTTTTCCTGAGACTTCTGAAGCTTGCTAAATTCCTATTTGCAGATAAATGTTGTTTTTTTTGTGTGATCCTCACAACAGACATTAATGAAGTTCCTATTGTAAATCCATAAAGAATTACCAAGTGAAGTGTGCACTTTTTGTTTCAATGCAATAACTCAGTGCTGTGTGATTGCCTGGGTTAATGATGAAAAAGTCAAACATACTATCAGAGCTGATGGAAAAATCTATCACCAATCTGAAATTAAAATTCATCTGTGGTCAATAAGATTTAATATCCATGCAAGTGGCGCTGTAAAGAGTAAATGAATCAATGTCATCAATACATAATCAGTATGAAATATGATGTGAATAAAATTATGCGCACGAGTCATACATTTCACTCTTTTCTGGGCCAGTGTGGAATGAACAGTCTCTTAACTGAAGGTTGACAGTAATTGTTACAAATTAGGCACAGCAGTTATCAAAATGCACTCACTTGCATAGCTATAGGACTTATTAAGGAGATTAAAATAGATCTAAAACTATCCAGTCCTGGGGGGTGCTGGTGCTGGACAACTGTTGATCGTCATCTTCCCTCTGAAGTGATTTGAACAACTGTATAAAATTTCCTCACTCTTCACTTTTAACTCGGATCCAAAAACTTTCCAGTTGTGCATCAACATACTCTTTAATGGAGCGATTAGGAGCCCAAAGAGATTAGCCCTAAACCCTAGACCTAAAAGACCCAGAACTTCGTTTTAAAAGTCTTAACTCATTCAAATTTTATGGGAGTATACCAGGCAACAAAAATGCCCTCCCCTGAAATTACAGAATGTTTGTAAAACTGGTCTTCTCACAATAAGAGTAGGATAAATTGGGTTTGGAAGGGAGGTGTCCGGACTGGTTTTATTAATGCAGAAATCACGCTTTCACGACAAAGACATTTTTTCCCTTTTCCTAACATAAATGTCCGAATTTTCCTCCCACAATAACCTAGTCACATCGTATTCCTGAATTTCAAAGTTGTCAAGTGGGATAAACAACTGGTTATACAGAAGTTTTATGCTTGGACTTTGCATGTGGTAATCCTCTGTTCAATACCAGGGAAGCTACAGATATAATGAAGTCAGGAACTTTTTTTTTTTTTTTTTTTTTTTTAAACTACAACAGATTCACAATGTAATCAATCGACACTCCTCTATTTCTGAAGCCTGTCCGTAGGAATAGTCTGCATTTCCTTAAAAGGGCACACAAAAACACAAGCACCCAGGGAAACTCCCTTGCAGGGTGAACCTTCCAACTCGCTCTAATAAAGCTTATTAGCAACTGCTAGGTATTCACCTTCTGGTCTGGCAGTAGTGGATTGCTCTGAAGTGAATTCAAATGGCCATTGATGAGAGCTGTAGGTCTATCATGTTCACAAAATAAACTGCCATTGATGTAGTGAAACCGATCTCCTGGGACCAGGCGATTCCGGCAGGTAGAGCATGTAAAACACTGAAAGGGAAAAGCAAACCCACTGAAAACAAGTACAAATTAAGCCTTTTTTTTTGTCACAAGTTTATAAACTGTTCTTAAGCAAGTATCTGTCAAGTACAGAGCCACTTAGGGTTTAGTGTTTTTCTTCCTTCGACAGGATTCCGGAAAACAGTAAAAGCCCAAATGCAATAAACTGGATCAGGCTAGAGGGGGAAAGAAACCAGTACATGTGTGCTTATGTGGTGTGGGGTGTGTGAGTGTGTGTGTGTGTGTGTGGGGGGAGGGCAAGTATGCAATAATCACTGCCAAGCTACAACTTCAGTAGATGCCTTTAGTGTCTACAGCTTGAGAAAACCAGAGTTCACACTAAGGAGAAATGCTTTGTCTCCACGTAGGAAAGGTAGGATTCTTTTTAAAAAGACAGAAGGAGCAACTGCTACCTTAAGATGATACACATTGCCTTGGGCCCTCATGACGAGTTCGCTCGCAGGAATCGACTGTCCGCAAGCGCTGCAAGCACCGCTATTCCCAAATAACCTGAAACAAAGATGATGGGTGACACCAATGAATAATCCTAAACCAAAGAAAAAGAAAGAAGAAATCCCCTGGCCTCTGGCCCTCCCTTTGGAATGCATTCGACAGAGGCTGAATTCTTACTCAGGCCTCGGACTTTTATGAGTGATTTACATAATCCGGGAAAAATCCAGGTTGGGGTCGCAACTAACTTCTGCCTACCGCAGAGGAAGAGGATGCCCCGGATTTAATCAAAATATTGACTTACACCTCCAGCAAATACAAAACAATTCTGTTCTACACACATTTTATCAGATTACCGGGTTCATCATAAAAAAAAAAAAAAGAAAGAAAGAAAGATACAATTCATGACTGGAGTTTAAATGTATTGTGTCCTTGAAATTATATGAAGAACTCTTTTGTACTTTAATCATATCTTGAGATATGAGTCATCAAAAGGGTTAAGAGGATTTGATTGTATATCTAAGAAGACATCATGCTCAGTGTATTGAAACTCCCGTAAACCTCCATCAGTGCAGACTTTCCATTAGAAACTCTCTGCTATCCAGGCTGATATATAATGTGTATGGGTTAACCTTTTCAATCATGGTGTCAACACTTAAGATTTGCCTCTGCTCATCTCTTTCATCCTAACCTTCTCTCTCTCTTGATAATGAAATGCTTGCTCCAACTTCCCTCTATCTGCTCCTGAGTCCACAATTTAGATTACTTCATCTCTGCTAGCAACAAACTGAATGAAATTTCGATTTGAGCAGAAAGTAATTTACCGGGATCTGGACCCATTTGTCATCATATCTCTCTGGGTGTTTGCTGTATCACTGCAGTTTTCCTATGCAATCAAATGAGACCACAACATCTGCCATAGGGGGAGGAGGGGGAGAAGGAGAAGGCTGCAGAGGAGGGGAAAGCTCAAGGAAGTGTGGTGTACTGAAGAAAAATATATACATGATTCCTAATATCCTTCCACAGGCACAACAAAATATTTTAATGAATACCGAACTTTGGCTTTTATGGAGTCTGTCGACTCAAGCTGGGAAGCTTTATTTGCTTTTCGGCTTCCCTTTTTAATATCCACAAATATTTATTAAACAGACCAAAATGATTTCACATTGAAAGGTGATATCGGAACAAGTAAGCAGGGTCAGAGAAGCACTTTTCAACAATGAAAAACAAAGTAATAGGACTTACAAATTAACATATTAGTGTCATAATAAATACTAATATTTGCATTTCCTCCTTGTCCAAATAAAGTCATAAAATGCAGTTTGTGTCAAACCAGGAGACGTGTTCCTATAGAACACCCCGTAATCTGAATGATTGCGGCATGCCTCTATATAAAAATAATTGCTTTGTGTTTTCAGAATCTGGTCTTGCAGAAGAGGCTTGTCATGTTCAAACTACTAATTTGCTGTCGCCACTTTATTGAAAATAGCCTGTAAGTTGTTATTAAATGTATCGACTGAACGACAGGGAGAGTAGTAAAACTGCCCCTTAAGATGGCTTTTAATAGGAAGCCCGAGAAACAAATTTTGCAGCAGCATCGATTTGAAGAGTTCAATCAAAACTCCATTTCAAAACTAATTAGTCTGAGATCCACGACACATTGACACGTTCTTGCAGAATCAGAACAGTTACAGAGAGAAAGCTGAAATAATACACTGTCAGGACCTCTAGCCGCAGGACCACACCGTGCGGGAGCTCGGGCCGCTGGCCTGCCACCTCCTAGTGCTGGACCACTTCAGGAACACTGATGGGGACCTCCTGGTGTCTCCCCTACAGCACCCTTCGAGTGTGTGTGTGGTCACTGCTGCCTGGGGGGAGGGAGGGGAGGCAAAGGGGGAGGTTCTCAGAAGGGCAGGATGGCCAGAGCATCAGTGTGGCCATGGGCAAAGAGTTTATAGTCAACAGCAGGGCTATTCCAATCCCCAAGAAGAGTACCAGATTCAAACAATTTGAGTAAAAATAAAGTTAAAAACATGTCACTATGGCCGAATACATGCTGAGGATAAAGGGAGGGAGGGTGTAGATAATGGGGATGGGGAACAGAATCCTACTAGAGCCAAGGACCAAATACCCTCTTACAACAACCCAGAAGTATTTTAATGGATAAGAGTCTATAATTATGGCCGCCACTACCAACAGGTACACGGTGACACTCCAGCTCAAAAATACCCTTGCACAGTACCGATCTGATTACCAGCCTAAGTGTTCATTTATTTAACAATTCACCCAGAGTAAAGTCAGTTGTATGTCTTCAACATCTAAGTGTATTTTAATAATCAGGGCAGTCGTATGTAATCCAAAAGCTTTTCATACATCCTATTTTCTCCACCACTTTCCTAACCTTTCAGGGAACAATCAGCCACAAAAATGACGGGATTCCTAAAGTGTCAGAAATTACAGTTACAAAGTTTGAAAATGACCACGATCTACCCAGGACTGATGTGCTACTGAACAACATTATTAATGGAGTTTAAGATCTTTCCACGTCTACAGCTTTCAGGCTGCCTCAGAGCAGAACAACTTACATGTCTATACACATTTTAATCCCCTTTTACCATAGACGAAGGCTACCATTAGAATTCCACCCTTTTTCTGAAAAGTTGTGTGTGTGTGTGTGTGTGTTTTTTTTTTTTTTTTACAACGTTTCTGTGCGCTGGAGAGTTAATTATCTAACCAGGGGGACTGTCCAGGACAGTGTTTGATTTAAAAGGCTCGAGGCTTTAGGTGCTCAATTAAGTAGCTATCGGTCTCAGACTGGACTATAATGGGCTCTTTTCTCTTTAACTCAAGCAACGGGGAGATATACCCCAGGTCAGGCTAATTAAAGCCAGGGGAGTCTTTAATTGTGATGACAGCATCGGTTTCAGTTTCCTTTCTTTGGGTCCTCAGTCCAAGAAGGTCGTTAATATTTCAGCATTTGGGCAATGCAATCAATCACAAACATCAAGAGGTTCCTTATATGGGGAAAAGGGAAAGAAGGGAAGAAATCCCACCAAACCCCTGCACTTTAAAGGTGCTTTGCTACTATATGAAAAAACACCATGGAGTGTTCGTACTGCTTGCCAGCTCCGCTCCAACTCTCCCTGCTGACAGAAGGAGATGGACAGCAAGTCGTATTTTTAGTTTAGTAATAATGCTTAGCATCTTTTAGAAACTTCAATGACCAATAGGTGGGCTTGTTTTTCAACTGCATTATTACTTCAAGCCAAATACACGCAACATGGTGCACTACCTGTGTTTTCTCAACTGCTTTCAGGCAAGGAGAGGTGCGTTTCTAAAAGTATAGCTGAAAGGTATACATTTGTACCTGCAAGTAAATATCAGCATCCTATCTGAGGAGAAAAATGCACATCCACAGCTACTGATCCAGAAGCAATTGGTTTTCCAGCAGGTTCCTATATTTAATCTAAATTCTGCACCAGCTATATTAAATGTAACAAAGAAATGCAACCCAGAAATTATGCCTGGAGCCAAGTCCATTAAAGGTACTTCGGAATAACTAGAGACCAAGCACCTTAAAAGCACCAGAAGCTATTGATACTTAAGAGGGGGGCTGTGAATAATCGCAATTGCTGCATTAGAGAGGGGAGGGAGAAAAAAAAAAAAATCAGCCAAATTACGCTTGGTTAATTCAGAGTAACAGATCTGCCCCCAAGTGAATTGGAGGCCTTGAATTAATTCTGTTATGACAAATCAAGATAAACGTTCCCCCTAAATTGCATGCGATTTAATTAATTTTTGAGATCCTGGGTTTTTTTTTTTTTTTTTTCTCCTAGCTAATAGTTCACATGCTCCTGTGCTGTCATTGTGCTTGAGTGGGCAGACTTCAAAGTGATATTAAATAACCAACTATTAGATTTACCTAGCACGTCCTATTGGAAAAGTGCCATTTAATTACCTAGCCTGTTCAATTAAAGGGACAGCATTCTCTGCATATAGCAGCTTGCTGTTGATTACCAGGGAAATGAACTCGCGGGCTGGCGGCGCCGCGCTTCCTAACGCCGTAGCCCCTCCAGCACCAGCCGCCACCAGCGCCCCCGCCCGGGACCCCCGCCCGCGGCCGCGCCGCGCTCACTGCGGCTGCGGGCGCCACGTGAAGGCCCGCCCGGGCGAGCGGAGCCCCGGGAAGAAAGAGCGAGGCTCGCCCCGCGCCCGCCCCGCGCCCGCCCCCTCGCGGGCCCGAGGCCGCCGGTCCGCGGGGCGCCTGGATCGCGCCCCCCCGCCCCCCACCCCGCCCCGGCCCGGCCCGGCCCGGCAGGGAGGGCCCGCCGGGGACCGCCACCCGGGCTTCCGGGGCGTTTCCTCGCCCTCCCCGGGCCTGGGGCCCCACCCGTCGGGCTCCGAACTTCCTCCTCTCGCTGCACTTTCCGCGCCAGACTTCGGGCCCCGAGACGGGGGGCGGAGGAGGAAGGGCTCGAGGAAGAAAAGAAAAGGGAGTTTCGAAAGCCGCTCGGAGGCAGCTGGGATGGAGCTGGGGGTAGCGGGGAGAGGGGACCGCGGCCCGGCTCGCAGACTTTTTGGGGCGGGGTGGGGGGTGGGGGGTGGGGGGTGGGCAGGCGTTGGCCCCTTTAAGATCCACCCTCCCCCTTCCCCTCCACAATCCACCCCCCCCACCCCCTCAGTCTTTCCCTCCCTCTCTTAGAGGCCAATTTTGTTAATTAAATGTTTTGTTTGCGACGCAGCTCTCATTCATTGCGGACACGTCATTCGGAGCAGATCTAAGCCAGAGACCAGATCTCATTAGATAAAGCCCATCAGAACTAAGAAAATGGAGGAGCCACTAATTAAAGCTTTTAATTGTGCGGGTTCGCTGCAGCAAGGCAGCCGCTTTATCTGAAATCTTGCAGGCAGAGGAGGCCGACGACCAGTTCTGCCCAGTGGACACTGGGTCACGCAGGGGGAAGGGACCAGGGAAGGGCAGTGCCCCCGCCCCCCCCCCCATCCCATCCCAGCCCAGCCCTGCTTCCCCGCAGCTTTTTTAGCCCGATCTTGGTAGTTTTCAAAAGATCACACCTCGAAGTCAGGGCAGTTTAAAGCCCCTTAATAAATCGCTCTGTGGTCCCAGGCGGGCGGAGGAGCCAAAGGATCCCCTTCACCTGGCGTCTGGCAAGCGGATTACTCCGCTCCTCAGTGGCCATCCTTGCCTTGCAGAATTCAAAGCTCCTCCAACAAGTGGGGGGGGGGGGGGGGCAGGGGGAAAAGGAGCGCGCGCGCCTCGCCCCCCTCCCACCCCTCTGGCATCTCCAGGGGCAGAAAGGAGGGAACACTGAAGGAAGACCAGAGATTCCTCGGCCTGGGGAGGGGGGGGGGGGCAGCAGAGTGGGAGGCCGTGGTCACTCTGGTACTGAGCTAGACCTCCTCTCTCCCGGGAGAGATCTAAGGTTCTCAGGATAGCATCTGGTTCAAGAGCGAGCCTGGCTCCGGTTTTCAAAATCAGAGGAGAAAAGAAAGTGAGACTACGGACCCAATTAATTAAGGCGCGGGGCTGGGCACACATCCTCCATTGCTCCATTAAGCCAGCTGAAAACACCAAACGGGCATTTATATTTGATCCCAAGAAGAGGGGCAAGGCGATTCCCAGAAAGCCACTTGCCTCAACTTGTCTTGAGGGAATGCAAGTGGACCCATCTTCTTTTTAATTAGTGGTAATCAGAGGCGAAGGCTTTGGAGAGGAGGTGAATCTGTACCATTCACCGCATGGGAGCAACACTGTCCATTTTTGCACTTTAAGCTACCCTGCCTTCTTACCAGTTTTGCTCTCTATTTAATTACAATACTGTCAAAGCTCATGGCATTGCTTGGAAGGAGGACCAGAAAGCATTACACCCAATGCTCCTGCTGAATTTCCAACATTTACTTCTAAAAGAACACTTAGTGAAATTAATGCTGCCATCTTAATTTAAAAATAAAAGCCCTCTCCCTTCCTATATTTCTTTTACTTGGCTGATTGAGGATGCCAGCGGAGTGGACATAGGTTGCATTATCGGAATAAGCAAATGTCATTTTACTCCATCGTTTCAGATTAATGGTATTACTGGGGTAAACATACACGTACTCAGCTCTGAACTGTACTGGGATCTTTTGCACTTTTAGATGCAGAATTGAGGGAATCACAATGGAGCTAAACTTTGTACGAAATATCTCCTCCATTGATTCACCCCATTGAAGAGAGCAAGCAACATTTTCTGTTAATATCTATAAAGAAAACGGACAGAAATTTAGGACAGAAATTTAACCAGAATGCAATTCTTCGTAAAAGTGAGCGGTTCTCTAGTATCAGCGGTTCTCTAGTATCAATGGTGTGCGTGTGGGTTTTTTGTTGTTTTTTTTTTTTTTTTTTAATTACTGGATGTTGAAACAGAACACCTCCTAGAAGCATTCATGTGCATCAGTCTATCAAACCATTTACTCAAATTAAATGTGTAATCCTTCAAATGCCTCCTTTCAAATTAATGAGTTTAAGTAGCTTGAGTTCACCTGAAAAGATCCTATAGGCACCTGACCTCCTGAATTCTTTCCATTAATTGCACTGAAACTTGTTGGAAAAGACTGCTTACACGGGCATATGAATGTTCCTATACATTGCTTTAAAATGCAAAATTAGTATAATTCTATAGCCTCTTTTCCTAAATCTCCTTTGGGGAATCAAGGGTAGTGATACAAACAACAACAACAACCATACCCCAAAATCTGAACATTCCTCAACTGAAAAACCTGCAAATTCTACATCGCATGCAAACCACACACTAACATTGAGCACTACCAGCCTCCAACTAACATATACAAAGAAAAACACGACCGTTAAGGTTGTTTTGTTTCGTTGGGGGTGGGGGTGGGTGGGAGGGAGTTTACTATAAGAAGAATTACAAGTTTTTAGACTGATGGGCAATCAGCATTTTTCACAAGAAGCACAAAGAATGAGTCACAGTTTTCCACTCAAAAAAGTTTAAAAGTGCTTATGTAAATATAATTAGCCATCACCATAGGCAAATCATTTCTAACTATACTTATTTGTAAGTCAATCTTTTGTCTCTGAGTTTCTCCGTAGGTCCCTACCTTCCTTTAAGGTAGCAGCCTAACAGTTTTTAGCTGAGGGTCCAGCTGGGGAGGACCACTTAAAATTTTGGTCCGGGGAGTGCCCACCCCTTGCACACCTAATGGCCCAGTCCCACCAGATGAACAGAGCTGGTACTCAGGATGGCTTTTGCCGTTCATTTATTAAAACTGGAATGATTAACACATGCCTCTTGAACCCCTTAGGTCGGCCCAACTAGGCTTTTGAGGTGAAGGTTACAACGCATTCTCATAGGTACCCTGTTCCTCTCCTTAGAGCCCTCGGTAGCCTTTGGCCTTGCCATTGCTCTGCTCGCCCATCTCAAGGGGAGCAGCCAAGTCTTACCTAATGTAGTCATTTCTGCAAAGGATCATGCCGCTCTTGGTGTAACAGGACGTGCCGATGTCGCCCAGCTGCGCCTGGCAGCAGGAGCACTTGAGGCACCGGCTGTGCCAGTAGCTGTCCATGGCATAGAGCAGAAAGCGGTCCGCGATCTTGCCTCCGCAGCCTGCACAGCGCTTCCAGGAGAGGGAGCCGGCCGTCACGGGGGGCGGCTGTGAGCTGCTGCCCGGATTCACCATGGTCTGCAGAGGGCGGGAAGGGGACAGGGAGAGGAAGGGGGGGAAAAAAACAGGGGCGATGCAAAAGTTAGTAGGAATCGCCGCGCGCGCGAGCGAAGCCGTGCCCCCCCCTTGTCCCCCCCCCCGCCCCGGAGCCGCTGGAAGGAAGCCGCAGGGCATCAGCGCGAAGGAGGGCGAGGGGGAGAGGGACGGAGGGAGGGTAGCCGGCAGCAGCCGCCTGTTTACTTTTCTCAAGCTTTGTTCTGGGGCCACGAGCTCCTCTCAACTTTCCAGCGCTCGCCGCCGCTGACAATTCCAGCTCGGGGACTGTCAAAACTCCGCGAGCGAGGCTCGGCGGCGCGCTCCACCCCTCGCGGCGCCTCCCCCCGCCCCCGCCCCCGCCCCCGCCGCCCGCCTCCAGCAAATGAGGGTCAAACCCACCCACCGCCGCGCCCGGCCCCTCCCCGGCCCCCGCCGAGCCCCGAGCGCCAGCCGAGGGGAGCGGGGAGGCGGCCCCCGCCCGAGCCACGTTCCCTCCCGAGCTCTGCCCTGGGAAGTGCAGCTGCAGTTCACAAGTTGGAAGGAGTTCGGTTTTCTGGAAGGGAGGGAGGGAGGGACCGGCGGAGGGGAGAGGGAGAGGGAGAGGGAGAGCGAGGTGGTGGGAGGGGAGGCAGGGGACGCGAGGGAGGGGGTGCGGTGTGTAAAGTTGCGAAACTGGTTTTTCGTATTTTAAACAGCACCTTTCACATGCCATTGTGGTGACCGCCATCTCCCATTATTGTTCCAAATCTCATTTCATTTTGAAGATCAATGAGTGTTTTCTCTGGGTTTTCAGGACACAGGCAAGAATAATAGATCATTGAACTTTAGGATGCCTGTTAACTTCCTATACAAACACTCTCCACTTTGGTCTCACTAATCTGCCCTTGATCAGCAATTTAAATGCTAAAGCTTTGTTCCTCCAAAGGGGGGGGAGTGTGTGTGGGGGGGGGGCGACGTTACAGATAATATGCGAGAAGGCACTATTAAGGGATGCACAAGTTATATTCGAGCCAGTCCTGCTGTCACCAAAAACTGCTTTTAAAAAAATTCCCCACTCTTTCTAATGAATGTCACGAGAAGCAACTGGGGTATAATATAGGAATCAATTTATAAAGCTTAGCCTAAACCGATTAATTTGTTGCCTCCAATCCTGAGTCCAATAAAGTCCTAGTGTTCCTCCAGTCACTTATTCTATAAAAAGATCAAGTTATTTACTGCCAATTAAGCAGCCTGTTTTGTCTTTGTCCTCTGTAAGCCGAGAGTGGAGGCTCCCCTCGAGGCTCCCGGCTATCTGCTCAAGACATTCAGCTGATACCTCAGAAGGGAGAGGGCGAACTTTGCCTGTCCCCGGCCCAACTTGGCTGCTGCAAAAAAAAAAAAAAAAAAAAAAAACAACCAGGGGAAGGGAACGAAACAAGGACTCGGGTTCCTTAAATAGGCCGATTTTAAACACATTTCCTCCGAAAGAGTCCCGGAACGTGTGTCCAGTGACCGCACAATAAACCAGAATAAGAACTGCACCAATTAAGCTGTAACAAAACCCTGAGACTTTGGAAACAGGACCACTCTAAAACCCATTAGCATTGCATTTATCCGAATGCATCATACCTTTATGTAAATTGATTTATCTGATGCATTTACTCGAGGAATTGCTTTTTGTTACAATTTCAGCCCTAACCCAAATGAATCTGCATTTCCTGCCCGAGGTCTTTAAACTGTTTCCCCCAACGTTTTAATCGCTCCGAATTCCTTTTTAAAAGGGGAGAGGGAGGGAGGAGATTCCAAGCTCTTCCCCGCCCCCATCTTTGGTGAGAGGTAAATATATATGTATATTTTTTTCGAAAAGGAAACATTACACTGAGAAAAGCATCCAGTAACCCCATTAGCTAAAGCTCTTAAGGACAAGCAATACCTTAATGCTGATTAAATCTAAAAGAGATGAATCAAGAGGACTGACCAGAAACTGACTCCCCTGATAACTAAGGACGGGCCCTCATCAAGTTTCATTTAGAGTTGGAAAAAAAAAAAAAAGAAAGCTTTTAAGTTAAATAGGCTTATACTCTAGTAATTACATAGCCAAGCAATTTAGGTCCTGGGATAGTCAGTGAAATAGAAAGCAGAACTGGCAGCTAGAGGCAAAATCTGCCCCCCTTTAACAACGTCTCTGGTGTTTTTTAATGGAGACCAGGGGAGGGACAAACGTAGCGCTGGCAATTTGTAGTACAAAAATGGATGCTTAATTCATGTCTTGATTTTAATTAGGTGATTCACCGGATTTCTCCTGGATTGGAACAAAAGACTTATAAGCCAAGAGGAATTTTTGAAAAGAACCAGCAATACTGAATCCTGCTCACTTAGATCCTTTCTGCCACTGTTTCAAAAATAGTGTTTACTGGGGGGCTGGGGGGGGGGGTCGTGACTATTTCCCCCACACTACTTCTCATACTTAAACCCTCATTTAAGCACCTCCGGCCTTTCCCTTAGGAACTGAAAATACCCCCCCCCACCACACACACACACACACACACACGCACACACGCGCACACACCCCTCCCCACCCTCCCAGGTCCCCAGCAGCCCCGTCTCCAAGAAGAACCCTTTTGTAAGCAGGAACCGCTACAAAGCTGGCGGCCCGGGGCCGGCTGCCCTCCGTGCTAGCTCGCAGGCCGGCCTCGGTAGTTTCAGACTCGCGCATTATCCAAGCCGACGTATTGTTTACTTGCAATTTGGGACGGTCAAGGGAAGGAAGCCAAAGAAAACAGCCCTGGCCCACATCGGCCCCCTCCTCCCTCTGCCCCCCCTCGCCCGCGGCTCCCCAGCCGTCCCCTTACCTGCTTTTCCCCTATATTGCAATACTGCGAGAGGCGGCGGCGGCGAAAAGCGAGCGAAGCCGCTCGGCTTCCAAGGAAGGGGCGCCTTGGCTGGCGGAGCTGGAGGGAGGGGGGATGTTCTCGCAGAAGCAGGAAAGGGGAGGAGGGGGCTAAGGGCTGCTTTTTTTTTTTCTTTTTTTTTTTTTTTTTTTAAACGCGTCGCCCTGAGGCTGGGTCGGGGGGCCCCGCCGTAAGCGGCAGGCGGCCGGGAGCTGGAGTGTCAGGCTGAGTCCTCCGCGTCGTCCTCCGCCTCCGCCTCCGGCTCCGGCTCCGCGCGAGCAGCTGCAGGAGCCCGCGGCCCGCGCGGCGCGGCTTCAGGCGCGGCGCAGCGGCAGCAACTGCTGCAATCGCTGCTGCAAGTTTGGCAATGTGGCTTCACTTTGTATATGCCCCCGCCCCCGCCCGCGCGCCTCCCGCTCCTCCTCCTCCTCCTCCTCCGCCTTCCTCCCTCCCGCGCGCCCGCCCGCCCGCTCGCTCGCCCGCTCGCTCGCTCGGGGCCGGCGGCGGGCGCTCGGCCGCGCTTCCTGCCCCTCCAGCCGGGGAGCGGCCGCGGGCACCAGAGCCCCGGAGCGGCGGCGGCCGGCGCGGAGGCCGGGAGCCGGGGAGCTGCGGCCGGCCGGGCCCGGCGCGCTGGAGCCTGCGCCGCTGCCCGGGCTGCTGCTGCTGCTGCGGCGGCCGCCCGGCTCGGAGGAGGCGGCGGCGGCGGCGGCGCTGGCCTCTAGCCGGCTCGCTCGCTCCCTGCGCGGCGCTTACACATGTGTTACTGACAGAGCCGAATCCCAACTACTCCCCGGCTCTGCCGCCGACGTCAGCGACCCTCAGCCACTGGGCGGCCGGGTTGTTCAGGCGGAATAATAAAACCTGCCAATCCGGGGCAGGACAAAGGGAGGACTGGAACGAGACTCCGCGGGCGGGGGAGCGGGGGAGGCGGCGGGCGGAGACGGCCCGGCCGGGGGCAGGTGGGCGGCCGAGCCCCGGGGACCCCCGCGGGACCCCCGGCGGGACCCCAACCCCCTCCCGCGGGGGGCAGGATGGAGCGGCCGGGGGCGCCGCTCCTGCCCGCGCCGGCGATCGCGGGGACCCGCACCCGCGCGCCCCTCGGGGACCCCCGCCCCGCGCGCCCGCGCGAGCCCCGCAGGAAACTTCTCGTCTTGCTCAGAAATGGGTCCCCTCCTGTTGGGGAGGAAGAGTCTCCCCGAAACCTCCGGGCGGGGGGCTTCGCTCGCACGCAGAAGAGGTTTTGTTTTTCTGCCTTTAATTCGCGGGCGTTGGAGACGGATGAGCCCTTAGTGGGAAGTTGAGCGAGCGAGGAGGTGGGGACCGAGTCCGCAGGTCTTGCAGGACTTGGCCGCCCGGCCCCGGTCCCCCGCCTGGGCCCGAGCGCCGGCCGAGAGCCCCGTGGGCGTCTCGTAGGGGATCGTCCGAAGTCGGAGCTGAAGAGCTCACAGCCCGGACTTTGGGGGTCCAGGGGAACTTCAGGGAGGAGGGCTCGGCCTCCATCCACCCCTGCTGTGCAGGAGGAGAGGCCCGATTCCTCAAGCCCCCCGTCCCCCCCCTCCCCCCCCCCCCCAGACAGCAACAAGGAATGGCAACATTCACCATCCCACAGCCTCTGGGGAGGAAGAAAGGTCACGTCTAGTATAAATTTAACTGTTGAGGAATGCTTTTAGGGTGCTGCTAGCCTGAGAGTCTTTTTCCAGGGCCCCGAGCTCAGCCTAGATGCTTGAGTACCTAGTCATTCAACTTTATCTGCTCTGCCAAATAGGTTTAATAAATCTCTGATCTGAGGCTAATATTAGGTCTGATTATTATTAGTAAGTTCCAGAGAGATTTTTCTGGTGGAAATTATCATGAAAGTGCAAAGCCCTTCTGCTAAGTATCATTAAGTTAAAACCAGCCTTGTGGGACGAGTTTTCATATTGTATTACATACAGTACTGCTGGATTGAGGTAAGGGACCTGCAGAAGAGTCTGGCTTAGACAATGTAGTTGTTAAACATCTATGGTTTTAGTGTCTGTTGGGGGGATTTCTGTCCTTCAAACCATCAAAATTAAGGCTGCAAAAGAAACAGTCATCATTGCCTGGAACATCAAGCAGAGGACATTTTAAACACCAATTAGAATAGTCATTTCTTTATATTCCTTGCACCTCAAAATTAAACGGCTTACTTTCATTGATTGGTGTTTAAAATTGCATTTTTATGATCAAGTCGCTTTGTGCACCTTATGAGAAACATTTACCGCCCCCCCCCCCAAAATGACTTAAAGTATAATAGTAATCAAAATGCCCAGTACGGAAAACAGCTGCAGATGGGTATGATGAAAAGAAGGCCACCTTAAAAAGATGTAATGTTCCTTGAAGGTTAGTAAAGAAAACTCAATTAAACCAAATGAGGGAAGGAACCCCGTAAACAAATAATGCACACATTTTAATTCCCTGGTTCAGTTTCAATTTGTTAATAATTTATAATAATCAAAACGAGATGACACAAGATCTTAGTGGGCTACCATTAAGTCATGATTTGTCCTGTGCAAGTAAATTTCCTGCTGTGGCCCTTCATTTTCTCATCTACGAATGGAGGAATGGAGCCAAACGGTCTGTTACGTGTCCTTTTTCTCCAAAATGATTTTCTTAACCGGAACACACAATACATAGGTTTGTAATGAACCGCGGTACTTTGGGCCTTTTCTGAAGTATGGACAGTGAAATGAAATCTTTATTTTAAGATGAGATGCTAGAAATTGAGTCAGCCATCGGCTATCGCTGAGTGATTGATTATCCAAAGCATCCCTGTAGTTTTGGGGAAGGAAGGAAGGAAGAAGAAAAGCATGAATAGAACTTTGACTACAGATCTGTGGGCAAGAAGGGGCCTAGGAGGGGGTTTTAGGGTTTTGGCTCGAGTTGTGTGGAGAGTGAGGGCTTTACACGCGTCCCCGTAGATTGGAGTGGGTGGGAGTGTGTTACCAGAGGCCTTTATTTGCTGTCGTTGTGGTTATAGAAATACAAAAGCGATAATGGCTAACAGTCTCTCTTCTGAGGGCTGGGAAGTAAATACGTTCACTGTAATCAAGATTCAGGTGTACTTTAACCACAGCGCCACCTCTGGGTGGTCTTCGTTTCTGCACGCTCTGCGTTTGGCAGGGCTCTGTCCTCTGAGGCGCCAGACCTGTGGTCTGAAAGTGCCTGCTTAAGTGAGGTGGCCTTGTCAACCCTTTATTGCCACTGATGCTAAACCCACAGGGACTGGGTAAACACACACAAGTTCGCTATGGATAAGGGAATGCTGTACTCGGGCAAAACGGTGTGCAAAGTAATAAGCCTGGTACAGAGTAGAATTGCCTACATGCAAAATGATCACAGTCTATTGTGCCCAGTGGTTCAAGGAACCTCTGCTGCCATCATATATGCCTCATTTAGCCTCCTCACCTACAGTGAGAGATAAGAATACGGTGTTTTGGGGGGGGGACGCCTGGGTGACTCAGTGGTTGAGTGGCTGTTTTTGGCTCAGGTCGGGATCCCCGGGGCCTGGGATCGAGTCCTGCATCCTGCTTCCAGCAGGGAGCCTGCTTCTCCCTCTGCCTATGTCTCTGCCTCTCTCTCTCTGTGTGTCTCTCATGAATAAATAAATCAAATCTTTTATTTAAAAAAAAATAATACAGTGTTTTGGAAAAGAAAGAGAAACTCAAAATGTTTCTTACTTGAATCCTAATTAAATATAGGAACCATACTGATCCTAGATCAAGCCCTCATTCCTCCGACTCACCCCAGCATGATTTGTCCATACCTTCCCTTCTTCTCATTTATGTCCGTAATCAAAGTCATCTTTCCCTCCTCCCAGTGACAGTTCTCTAAGAACCTCCCGTGGACACCCAGAAGTTCCACACACACCCATGTTCAGCCTTCCATGCCTAGGGGACAGCCAGACTATTTGATGCTGATGTGGCAACCTCCCTGACAAAGGGGCCCCAAGTGTTTCTCAAGAAAAAATATTTTAACCTTTTAAAGTCAGTGCAACACTGTTTTTGAAGGCAGCCTTCTTAGGAATAAATTTTTTAAAATTCTGCCTACCTTTATTGCCGCCATCACAGAGATCCCTTGAGATCAAAAGGTTCGGCCAATGTGAATCTGAAAAGGTTGATTCTAGGACAACAATTCCCAAAGGTAAAAGGTGTGGAAAGAAGAGGGAACGGTAGTTACTGACAGATGTAACGGGAAAATCCAAGGAGGAAGAATGGTAGTTGAGCTCCCTGCCAGTGTTTTATGATGGTGGTGGTGGTGGTGGCTCGGGGGTGGGGAGGCGCTGCACGGTAAGTAGAGGCAGAGACTTCTGTCGTCTTTAAGCATAAAGCTTTATGGAGAACTCAACTTATCTAAAAGACTATATTTCAAAGAACCGGAGCTTGGCCTTAAATACTGATAATAATACTTTAGATTTACTAACTGCCTTTTGTTTATATTTCTCAAAATTTCTTGTAAATATCTCACCAGATGTTTCATGTGATAAAGGAATTGGTAGTGGCCATATTAGAACATTTTCTTTCTCTTTCTTTCTTTCTTTCTTTCTTTCTTTCTTTCTTTCTTCCTTCCTTCCTTCCTTCCTTCCTTCCTTCTTTCTTTCTTTCTTTCTTTCTTTCTTTCTTTCTTTCTTTCTTTCTTTCCTTCCTTTCTTTCTTTCTTCTTTCTTTCTTCTTTCTAAAGCAGTCCTAATATCTACATTTAGTAAATGTCCCACCAAATTATGTTAATCAGTATTTTGAAAGTTCTAGCCTAACCTCTTTCTTGGGAGGGTGATGTCAAAGCATATTGAAGAAGTTGATTTGATCACAATGAAATAATTAAAAGATCATGAGGAAAATGAAACGGCATTGATATTGCTGTGATTAGAAATATAATTTAAGATGTAGATTTTGTTTTTAATTATTCTGCTTGATTAGGACATTTGAAACTCCTGGAGATGATGGGAAAGGTGAAAAAAGATGATGGGAAAGAAGAAAATAACATCTGTGATACATGATTTTGCCTGATGTAGCAAGGGCACTTTTCTTACGGTGGCAAGAAATTACTCACTTTCTTCATATGTATTTATTAGGGTAGGAACAGGACCTTAAAAATCTCCCAAATCTGCCCCAGAACTATGGCAAATCTTGATATATGAAAATATTCCATAGTGTTGCTATCACAGAAAAATTATTTGGCTTACACTACGTAATTTTAGGACTGAGTTCTGTCAACAGTATTCAAGCACAAACGTTCTGCATACATCACTGACGATAAATTATCAGACGGTATATGTGAGTATATTGTATGTTCAGTAGGGTCTTATGAATGGTCTAGCAGGTTGACAGGCTATGCTTATTAAGGTCGAATTAAATCTTATCACAGGTATATTTAATTTTGTAATAGTTACAAAAGAGGGCATGTAGATGACTGGGCCATTTGTATATATGTGAGGTAGTTATTAGTAAGAATATATATTAAAATTATAAATCCAGTAGAAAATAGCAATTTCATTCAACATTAATTACTGTTCCTCTCCATGACGATGGAAATGAGCATTTATTGATAGAGAAACTAAAGTATTAAAATAGAATTCATTCCCCCTTATGTTCCCGCTAACTGTTCTTGGTACTTTTAACTCAGAAGTTTCAAGTGCCCCAAACCACCGCTTCTTTAGTGTCACTTTTAATTACAGTATTGATATACTTAAGCTTTTTCTCTATGTATATTTGTAATAAAATGTAATGTTTTAAAGTATAATTCTGGGCTGTGTTTGCTCACAAAAAAAAAAAAAAAAGTTGATGAAAACATGATAATGTTTATTCATCTAATTGTAATGAATGACCCTGGTGGAATTAGGCGAGTTCAATCCATAGCTGTCCATAGACTTGAAAAACACATATTTCTACTCTACACAGTGCCATAAATTTTTTAGAATAAAAAGAACAACCAATATGGATTTTTTTAAATAATAAAATTGGATAACTCAATTGACTAAAATGTGTTCCCTCCATGCAGAGGTACACATTATAACGTCATCATTTATATTTCTCAACATAAATCAAATTTCATAATAAAATTGTTTTTGATGAATCACCACTTCTTTTCTGGATTCAAAACATTCTGACAGAGAAAGCAAATTTGTCGATTTCTCTGTATGATAAGAAATCACTGAAAATATATTTAAGACCTTTAGTCTAAGATGATCATTTTCAGAGGAAAGTTTCCTTGAAAAGGAAAATATTCAAATGAAG
The DNA here is from genome assembly GCF_053574225.1 of Canis aureus. Lineage (NCBI taxonomy): Eukaryota > Metazoa > Chordata > Mammalia > Carnivora > Canidae > Canis > Canis aureus. Next base: position 16,684,825 of record NC_135618.1, on the reverse strand, counting down.
TCATTTTAAAATTTGGGAAAACATTTCAAGAATAAAATAGACTCTCTTCCCAGCATTTTTTTCAGAGCCATCTGTTGTGCTCTCTGACAATAAGGGCAAGAGAAGTCATTACAGAACAATACTCTGGAAACAATTTGCTTCAAAGAAAGAATGAAAACTTAAACAACACTACCTTTCTACATGTTTGTTCTAATTAGAGGGTTAAAGCATCCAAGCATTGTACCCAGATGCCTCTCTCTGTCCCGTTTTTATTGCTTTTCTCCACTGAGATAACATTTAACACTGCATTGAAATTCCTACTTACTGCTGTGTCCAGTAGTAAATCCTGGCACATTATTAGAATATCTGCCTGTTATCAGCTCAGTCAGGGAATGAATTATTGACTATAACTCATTGCTGGGAAGACTACGTATGACACTCCAGTGAAGTTTTGATAATTTCTAGAAGTCGTGGTAATTTATGGAAGGGGGTTTTGATTGATCTCTCACCACCTATTTTGCACCTATCAGTAAATAGGACACATATTGATGGCCTACTTGAACTACATTAACAATATAGGGAATTCACAATTTAAGCATTTCTCTTTTTTTCCAGTACAATTTCTATTAAGACGGTAACTCGGTTTCTATGAATTTTCTTATGCGAGGTTTACCCATGGGAGTGGGGGATCACAGATTCAGACTATTGGATGCATAGTATCACTATTCTAATAATTATTTAGATCTATTCCTCATTTGCAGTTGTACGCAGCCTCTGCCTTTTGGAAAGAAAGCCCTGAGACCACTGGAACCGATAAGGTTGGAACAAAACGGATACTGTGAGATTTTAAAGAATGTCTGCAAGTGTGAGGATATAGCTGATAGAATAAAGGAGAATTTTGAAAATTAACAGAGAGTGAGCAAGTTACTTATTATTTGAAAAAATGCTCGTAATATATTTGATAGAAAACTTACAGATACCATTTAATAGGATACAATGGTCACTTTAAAGTCCATTTGTCGAACATTAAGTAGTAATCACTAACAATCACAACTTTCTTTTAATTTAGGTTTGTTTTCCTCCTGTCTCATTTTTGCTGCATTCTCCAAATTCCAATTATTTCTCAGAACAAACTCTACTAGACAAATGGTTCCTTTATTTCTTTACTGAGCTTTCATCATTGTGATTTCATTATTGTTTTATTTACTACAACAATTGCTTCCTGGAAAAATAACCAGTATTTTCAAGTCCTCAATATATACCATACAATAGAGCAAAAAATATAAGTAAAAATTCAAAGTTTAATGGTTATTTCCTAGATGACATTTAAAGCATGTCTAGATTTCTAGAAATTTCAACTTATACCCAAATAGTATTTAGTAATCTGATACAAAAATAATGGTGTCTCTCTTGCCAGTGCTATCAAGATTGGGGGTGGGTAATTTGACTGAATACTTGGCTTAAAGAAAATAATTCTTTCTTCATTTTATCTTAATTTAGTAGCTTCTAGCAGTCATCTAAACAATCTTAAAATTAAAAGATAATGTTAATGGGAGAGACTGTTGTCATAGGATAATGGTTTCCTGCTGCTAGATTAATGCAGTGGCAATAATACTGGAGCATTTATTGAAAATAAAGGGGAAGACAAAGCCAGGAGATTTATTTTTAAAGCAGGTGTCATGGATCCTATGACACTGTTGTGTTGTAATTACTTTGTTTCAATTTTGCCAAATTGCTGATGGAGATGATCCCTTTTCCTGATAGATGTGGGGTGGCAGCATGACATTGGCTGGTATCTCCATGACTGGAGAGTGCATCCTTCCTAACTGGAGGAACAGATTTGTCATGATTCTTCCAATCAGAAGGCACCTTCTAAAGCCTGTGCCACTTAAAGAAACAAACACCAAAATGCACAAATAAATGTGTCCTTTATCCCCCAAAAGGCAAGCATCTACCTAACACTGTTACCAATCAATCTAGAAACCTTAATGAACATCCCCCCCCCCCCCCGCCGCCCGCCCCCAAGTGACAGTCCCAAATACATCGCTCTCCAGCAAGCCCCAGGAATGTCCTATAGGACAAAAGCTGTATGTCTGGGTTTTAGCCACTGTGCTCAACTGTCTGGGACTAACCTTCTTTGAATGTGTATGATAATTTTGGGCCAAGTAATAGACTTCTTCCAAGTGGAATCCTCCCAGGAATGCTGTGGTAGTTGGAACTGTAAGATGGCCTCTCAGATTCCCATCCCCTGGTGTGTACACCCTGTATAATCCGTTCTTGAGTGTGAGCGGACCTGACTTAATCAGTTGAGTCCTTTTGAAAGAAGGCCTAGAAGTCAGAGATGGGAAAAGTCAGGCAGATTCAAGGCTGTGGAAGATGTTCTCCCATTGGCCTGGAAGGAGCAAGCTGTCATATGTGGGAGCAAACACATGGCAAGAATGTGAGGGTAGCCTCTAGAGGCGGAGAGCAGCCCCCATGAAGAGGTGGCAAGGAGATAAAGACCTTAGACCTGGAGCTGCAAGGACGTTCATTCTGCCAACAAAAGTGAGCTCAGAAGGGGACCTTGAGCCTCAGAGGAGATGGCAGTCCCGGCTGACACCTTGCTTTCAGCCTGGCGAGATCCTGAATGGAGAACCCAGCTATGCCACACCGGAGCTTCTAGCCCGCAGACACTCTGAGACAATAAACGGGTATTGTTGAAAGCCATTTATAGACATTTGTTTTGCAGCAATAGAAAACTAATGACGATGCTGCGAGAAAAAGCCAAAGAAGATATTGTGTTGCCACCCTTTCCCTCTACCGTGAATTATTCTATTTGCTCCTTCTTATCCAATATCCCACCTCCACCCCTCACGGAGCCTAGAGCAGAAAGCTGGAATAGCCTCACTATGATTAGGGTGTTTATAAATTGTTGTATGTTCAACGGTGGTACCTGCTTTAAAGAAAAAGGAAGCAGGGATAAGGAGTAGCGGGGGCCCAGCTGGAATGAGGTCTGGTGGTGGGTTACATTTCCATGTCAGTGAGTTGGGGGAGGTCTCGATGAGAAGGTTCATGTCCAGACCTAGAGGAAGTAAAGAAGCCATGCATCAGACGGAGAGTTCCAAGTAGAGGCATCTGCAGTGCGAATGCCCTGAGAGATGTGCCATGTACAGTTTAGGAGCTGGAGGTAGACCAGGTGGCCTGGCTGTATGGTAGGAGATGACATGAGAGTTCAGGACGGGGTGGGGAGAGGGGACTTGGGCTTTCACCTGGGTTGAGAAGGGATGCTATTTGAGGGTTCTGGCAGAAAAGGGATTAACTCTGATTGACATTTTAGAAACCTCCCTCTGGCTTTGGTGTTGAGAGCAAAGCACACAGCAGGAAGGGCCAAGTGGTGAGACACCAGGCAGGAGGTTCCTGCAGTCCTCAAGCAAGGGGTGCTGGCGGCTCGAAGCACAGTGCTACCAGACGAGAGGTGAGAAGTGGCTGGATCTTAGGTATAATTTGAGTATCTGTGGCAGATAGTTCCATGGTTTCTATTTCAAATTTTCAGTTATTCAGTCCCTGTGCCTTTGACAGTTCTTTTGGGGCTTTCATGTGTCATGACAGCTGTTAGTTCCCTTCTGCTCCTGAGAAGTTGGGCAGGGCACCCCCCCGCCCCCATACACACCACATTCCACCCACATGTGATTCCCCTTCCCACATGCTGGGTCTATGTCAGAAATAACCACAATATTGTTTTTCATTTGGCTCTTTCCATTTGAACTCAAAAAGGAGAAATAACACATACTGAACTCCTCTGTGTGTGCCAGACCCCAGGCGAGGCTCTTTGCATATAGCAAATCATTTAATCATATTAACAGCCTGATACAATAGGTCTAATTGCCTCCATTTTAAAATTGAAGGAAAACAAATCATAAGAGTTAAGGGATCGGTCAGGATCAGTGTCAAAGCTGAGGTTCGAAACTTGGAATTCTGCAAAGCTTTACAGGTTGAAGAAACCGTCCACGGTCCACTCCCATCTGCTAACAAATCAGTGTATGGGTTTTGTTTAATAGATTTGGCAACTTTAGTTTCTAAATCCATGGTTCTTTCTCCACCATCGATGATTTTGTCCCCCAGTGGACATTTGGCAATGTCCTTGAGACAATGTCACAACTGGGGGGGCAGGGAGCACAGAAAATCGCTCCTGGCTTAAGTGAGTGGAAGCCAGGGATGCTACTAAACATCATACAAAGCATAGGAAAGTCCCCTAACAACAAAGAATTATTCTACCCAAAATGTCAGTAGTGCTGAGCTTGAAAAACCCTATTCTAAACCATGGGTAGATGATTGGACTGTCATAGTAGAAGTAACATCAGTTGTGTAATTTTTATGAATAAGCTTCTCATTAAGATGTTCTAAAAATGAGGAAGGTTCTAGTCAGAACAACTTCAGCGCGTTGTTTGGGGTAAAATTCACAGTGATCCAAAAAAAAAAAAAAATTTCACAGTGATCCAAGGAAGCTTTTCTTGTATGTCCTATCGCACAATGCTCAATGCATATAAGTTTTCAAGCTTATATAAAAAAGAAAATGTTAGAAACCTGGAATAGAAAGTTTAGTGGCTCCAAAGTACAAAAGCTAAACTGCAAAAATTAAAATTAATAAGTGTCCAAGTAAATGTCTACAAAGGTAACTGATTAACTTGGCACTTGCAATATAATTCAATACCTACATGGACACACTCAAATTGTATTTATTGTGGGATGTTTTTGATGTGATTTTGCTGCATACACTAAGCTCTATAGAAGTCTGATCATAGCTCTGCAGTCATCATATGAGAGAATGACATCAGGAAACAGGACAAAACTATACCTGAATGAAGTAAGGTTCTGAATCATGCCAAGATCTGAAAACAAACACATTTCAGGCAGCAGAAATAGCAGACGCAAAGGCTCTGGAGTGGGAATAATCTTAGCATGGTGGATGTAAGCTGGTGTTGCTAGAATGGAATAACTGGGACAGAATATAGAATGGTAATGCTAGAAAGACAGAGTCATTAGGTTTTAATGTGAACACAATGGAAAGCTCTTAGAGAGTGCTAAGCTATGAAGTCCTAATCAGATTTATTTTATTTTTTAAAATTAAGTGGCCCTTCGGGAAGAATTGATATAAGGACTGTATGGCAAAAATTGCTACAAGCTTACCCCAGGATCCATTCCCTCCTAGAAATAGAACCCCAATTCAATCTGTGGTTATTGCCACTTGGAATAGACACTGCATTTCCCAAACTTCCTTTGCAGCTCCATGGAGCATGTTTGGAAGGAGCTGTGACCAATAAGTAATATATAAGGGGAAGTGTAAACAGGACTTCTAGGGAAGTACTTACAGAGAGCTGATTTAGGTGGAAAGGACTCATTATTTACCTGTTAGATCTCCTCCTTCCTTGGACCTCAACTATGGACCAAACATCTAATATTTCACTGTGAGATGACTTTGAGGATGAAAATGGTGTCCCAGGATGAAGCCTGAACTGAGATTACAGAATAGGAAGATAGAAGCCCTGGTAAAATGTGGGTCCCTGGTGACACTATGAAGCTGCCAAAATAATGCTGGAATAGTTACCACCAAACTGATGTGAGAGAGAAATGAACTCATCTTTAGAGCACTGTTAATTTTTTAAAACATAGAGTTGGAATCAATTCCAACTGACACAGGAGGCAAAAGTGCAAGTGAAAGAATAGCAAAGAAATTATTGCAGTGAAAGATGAAAAGTGGTGATAGTAGAAGTGATTAGAAGTGGAAGATTCCAGATATACTTTGGAGGTAGTGTAAAGAGCATACACCAGTTGAAAGACTGTGTCAGGGGCTAAGAGAGAAAATGCAATCAAGGATTATCTCTATTTTTTTGGCATGGGCTAGAATGGTAGTTATCCTTTCCTGAAGTGGAGAAGACTGGAAAAGAAGCAGGATTATGGAATATAAATCAAGATTCTATTTTGGACTAAAACATAGTAAAGTTGAGATCCCTATTTAACATCATGTGGTAAAGCTGAGAAATCAGATATAATCTTTTTAAGTATTTTATTTATTTATTTAGAGAGGGAGAGAAAGAGAGAGAGAATGAGTGGGGGGAGTGGCAGAGGGAGAAGCCAACTCCCTGCTTAACAGGAAGCCTACCAGGGGGCTCAATCCCGGGACTCTGAGATCATGACCTGAGCTGAAGGCAGATGCTTAACTGACTGAGCCACCCAGGTGCACCCAGTTAGATATAGATATATGTCTTAAGCTCAGGAAGAGGTCTGAGGAGCAGAAATTAATTAATAAATTCTCAATATATGGAAGATATTAAAGCCGTGAATAAAACCATATAGAGTAAGTTTCAATAGAAAAAGTGCCAATGATTGAGCCCTAGGGTGCCCCAACTTTAGAGATAATGAGAAGGAAGAGCTCGTCTAGGATCTATAAAGAAGAAGGCAATAAAGCAGTATAAAAACCAGGGGCCATGTGAAGAAAATGTTCTAAAGGCAAAAACTCATCAAGTCTTTAAATGTTGCTAAGAGACTAAGATGATGACTGAAAATAGATCATTGATTTGGCAACGATGGTTTGATGGGGGAAGAGAAGTGCCCAGTGAACTTCATTTCCCTTTATGTCTCATTGGTTAAATGAGGTCATATGCTCAGCCCTAAACCAATAATGATTAAATCCCTGGGCTTCAATGGATTCCCTAGAATCAATGAATCTCTGCTTTTAAAAAACCAGGAATTCATAAGTAGAAAGCAGAGGTGGAGGTACCTGGTGGCTAACTCAATTAAGTGTCTGACTCTTGATTTTGGCTTAGGTCATGCTCTCAGGGTTGTGAGGTTGAGCCCTGCCTCGGGCTCCATGCTTGGTGTGGAGCCTGCTTAAGATTCTCGCTCTCCCTCCCTCTGCCCCCCACCCCCCTACCCCCCTGTCGGAAAGAAAAGGAAAGAAAGAAAGAAGGAAAGAAAGAAAGAAAGAAAGAAAGAAAGAAAGAAAGAAAGAAAGAAAGAAAGAAAGAAAGAAAGAAAGAAGGAAGGAAGGAAGGAAGGAAGGAAGGAAGGAAGGAAGGAAGGAAGGAAGGAAAGAAGGAAGAAGAAAGAAAGAAAGAAAGAAAGGAAAGAAAGAAAGAAAGAAAGAAAGAAAGAAAGAAAGAAAGAAAGAAAGAAAGAAAGAAAGAAAGAAAGAAAGAAAAAGAAAGAGACGGAGGGAGGGAGGGAGGGAGGAAAGTGTGGGCAGGAAATGGCTACTGGTTGGGTAATAAAAGTATCTGCCATAATACTTTTTATTTTTACAAAAAATTCCAAACCTCATCACACATAGAGCTGGTACTACATTTGAATGGGTAGTAAAGTGATCTGGTGCTCTTTTTGCTGTTGCTATTGATCCTGTGCTGAAACCGATCGTCAGGCATTTGTATACTTTTAATTGCAAAATAACCACCCCAATCTTCGAAAAGTTAAATATGCCAGAGACTACTAAAACTAAATAAAGATACTATGAAGTGAAAAAGAAATCAACTGCATGGATTTTTTTTTTTCCCTCCAAAATACTAGAGTCACCTGTTTGTCAACCTGGGAAGAGTTACAGAAAGTTTGGTCACACACATAAAAGCTAAAGTTACTACCAAACAAATTTTAAGGAAAATGTTAGAGATTTTTAAAAAGTGTGCCCAAAAGAATTCTTCACAGGAACCTTAAAGTCCCTCAGCTTCTGCTTCTCCATTCTCATATGAAAACCCTCTCACGTGCCTTTATAAAGTTCCTTAATACCCACCATTTGCTTCGACGTGGATGGAACTGGAGGGTATTATGCTGAATGAAATAAGTCAATCGGAGAAGGACAAACATTATATGGTCTCATTCATTTGGGGAATATAAAAAATAGTGAAAGGGAATAAAGGGGAAAGGAGAAAAAAATGAGTGGGAAATATCAGAAAGGGAGACAGAACATGAGAGACTCCTAACTCTGGGAAACAAACTTAGGGGTGGTAGAAAGGGAGGTGGGCGGGGGGTGGGGGTGACTGGGTGATGGGCACTGAGGGGGGCACTTGATGGGATGAGCACTGGGTGTTATTCTATATGTTAGCAAATTGAACACCAATAAAAATAAATTTATAAAAAAAATAATAAAGTTCCTTAATCATTCCATTGTCATTTGTCTATAAGACCAGTGTGAATTGTGGGAACTAGCCCTCTTAATTCCTCTCATTCAGCGCCATATATGGCAACTGTGTTTGTGAAAGGAGTGCTTGGTGTTGGGAAGCAGGGAGTGCTGCCTTACTCACAGAAATTGTGATTCTGTGGGATTAAGCCTGGCTTCATCGTCGTAATAATAATAATAATAATAATAAACTAGACATATAATACCTCGACCTTAGTAGTGCTACTTTGTCTGTCTTAAGAAAATCTGAGGACACCAAGAACTGCTGGAGAAAACTAATAAGGAAATAAAGACTGAGTGTCCACCATGTATGAGCCAAGCATGTCACAGAGTACATAGCACTGAGTAGCTCCTCAGTAAATAACTCAATGAACACAAGAGACTGCAAAGCATAAGGAGTGTCTTGCCCCTGGGACACTTATAATCTAGTCTGAGAAGAAAGAGTTAACAGATAAGAAACATCTCAAGGCGAGGAGAGAATTTGGGTGTGCCATTTGTTTCGGCTGGAAAGCAGAGACAAAGGAGAGACTTCCCCATGGCAGTGGGTAAAGTGAAAATCGATCAAATTCCAAAGTGAGAAGAGATACCAGGGATCCTCTGGGCCCTCTCCCACACTCCACGGTGAAGTCAGTGAGGTTCACAGAAGTCTCAGATCCAGCAGACACCACCCAGCAAGTTAGTAGCAGAGCCTACCCTGGTGTCCAGGTTACCTTCCCCACTGCATCACCTGGCTGTCGACAACCCCTTGCAATGCCAGGACATGCTCCCCTGTATTGAAGAATAATTTGTCGGGAAAGCAAGTATGAAAGCCACACAGACCACGCCTCACACTCAACTTTGTCTTCTGGATTCATGCTTTCATTCACCCTTCACTTTTGACTGGAGGTCATTAAGAATGGTTACCTTGGAATAATAACCTCCTTAAGTGCGTGACAGGCGCTGTTGTTTACCCTGCCAATAAATCATTCACCGCCACCCCCTTTCTCCTCTCCCTACTGAAATTTTCCGTTTTGTTCAGGTATCCAGGTGCCAAGCACTTTACAGGAATCTGAGGCCCTCCACAGCCTTTGGAGATGAATTGTGATTGGTCCGAGCCTGAGATAATCCTTGCCAGTGATTGGATTGGCTGAAGAGTGGGCACGTAGCCTAGTTCTGGCCAATAAGACAGGAGGGGAGATTAGTGGGGGTTATTTCCAGGAAAGCTTTCCTTGCTCTTTAAAGAGTTGTGGAAGAAATAGCTGCATCTCTTTTGCCTTTAGATATCATCTTGTGGGGATGAGAAGCCTACACTTGCCTCAGCTGTCTAGGGACCATGAAGGGAGTCACATACACTGAGGCAATGGGAGTGAAGAGGTATCAAGAAGCTGTATTTTGAATGATGGTGGGTGCTTGCATTGATCAAACCGGTGACTTCTGATCTCTAACTTCTAGTTATGTGATAAAAAAAAAAAAAAAATACCCCTGTTGTTCTAGCCACCTTTAACTGGGCTTTCTGATCGTTGAGATCAAAAGCACCCTAATTATCATAGGATATCATATAGAGTAAGAACCCATCTTCAGAATATCCAATAATCCTGAAGAGGTTTCTTTTGTTTTCTAAAAACAACAACAAAGAGGGCTGTCTTTAGAATGATGTTTCCACAACTAAGCCTTTGCAGTTGCAGGGTCTCCCCAGTGGCATGATTCCAATATCCACCAACTCCTAACACGCTTATTTCCAAAATGTCTATTATTTTTAACGTGGGATCTTGGCCTGAGCCAAACCTTGTTTATACCATCAGGACTTAACTATGCCTCGTGACTGTTAGGTTTCTCCTGTTTCTTACTGCCTGTTTCAAAAGGTTGGGGATACTTAGAAGAAAAAAAAATTAGACATTGGAAGGGGCAGTTAATTCTCAGTCTTATGGCTAGGAATATCTATTTCCCGCCAGATGGATGAGATTTCAGAGTTTGCTAAAGTCATGATGTATACATTTGAAATTTATAAAACATTTCCTTTGTTTTATCTGTTTGAATGAGGGCGGTAATGATATTCCTTCACTGTATATAGTTATTAAGAGTCCTTTGCTTATGTTAAGGGAGCTTATGGAAGGGTTCAGCCAAACACAAAACCACTTACTAGGACAAATAGAGCTTTTAAAAGAATACTACACTCTCATGAAGAAACTAGTTTCTGATTGGCTAGAGTTGCAATTTCGCTTTTATCAGTAATTAAGGGCAAGCCACGGAGCAAACTCGTTAGTTGACACCAATTACAATTGGTAGACGAACTAATGAGTCCAAGGAAAAAAAAAAGTTATTTATTTCTAAACTTTTGAAGCATAATTGTTGTGTAAATCGGATAGCGCGCAAATCTCTTCCATACGTGTAGGTTGGTAATTGAGAAATAAAATGGTTACCAAATGGACTCTTTGTCCAGTTTTGTTCTGCAGTCGATCTCTCTCGGGACTCTTTAAAGTGTAAGGAAAAGGTGATGTCAACAGCAACGTACTCTGGGCAAACGGAGCCAGGATTAATTAATAGAGATGAAAGGGAAACACTGGGCCTTTCTTAACCATCGCCTTGCAGTCCCCACGGTTAGATACTTGCTGCTCCGCAGATGACCGAGCGCAGGGCTGAGGATGAGGGCCAGGGCCCGGAGCAGGCCTCGTATTTAAAAAAAACAAAACAAAACAGGAGAATGAGGCTTGTCTCCATCTCAGTTCCAGCATGTAGTCTTTAAAATGAGGAGCTCTCAAGAGCTTTTCCCTTTGAAGTTTAATATGTGGGGCTTTACATCAATATAACATTTAAACGTGTTAAACAAATTAGTCTCTGGTTACAAAAGTTTTGAGACATTTGCAAGTTGCTGTTTAACTAAATTTAATATGTGCCGGCAAAGTTGATGGTGTAGTTGTTCATTTAGAAGAATGCACATTTGGAATGATTAATAAACAAACCAGCCTCCCATTGCTTCAACCTCTGTGTTTATTTGAAGGCAATCTACTTTAAAAAGACATTAATATTCTTAGAATTATTATTAGAATAATTGCTTTTACTCCTCTCAGAACACACATTTTTTCTCATTTCCCTTCAGCATAGACAGCTTTTCACTCAGATATAAACTTCCCATTATTATTCCCCACCCCCCAAAAAATGAAGAATAGGAATTATACACTTTTCACTAAGGAATAATTAATTTGTCTCAAGTATTAGAACAGAGAATTGTGGAGTGACTTTGAATGGTAGTCTCTGAGGAGTAGCATTGTTTGTTCTCTCCAGTCTTTAATGAGCTTTAGTAAATGGCCAGGAAAAATTACCTTCTTTCTGTAATATGAGAGAGGCGAAGAATGAAGGAAGCTATAGAATCCCTAAGAGAAAAGGGAACACACACACACACACACACACACACACACCCTCCCTCCTTCACAACAGCACTCGAGCCGGTTAGGAGGACGCAGTTCTCCTTTAGACTTACTTGAGGACAAGAGATCTGGTTACTAAGTGCATTAAAACAGAAGCATGTCCCTAATTTGTATTGATTATTGTTATAGTTACCACTGTTGAATCTGCTGGGGAAACCATCCATCCTCTAATTCCATGGGGCTGGATATTCGTTACACCGGCCATGTTAAATTTCTTTCCTCTTTAATGACTAGAGGAGAATTAGAACCGGAGCTCTAACAGAAATTAGCTGTGGAGGACCTGCCCCTCCTCCGCAGGGCACCGAACTCCCTCAGAAAAACTTCCCACCGCCTCCCTGCCCCCCACACCACCACCACCACCACCAGCCAAATGACTTTCAGGAAGGCCCAAATCATTTTCCCCAAGTTGCCATAGGCTGCTGGGCTTGCCTTGTCTTCCAGAAATGGATCTTTTCAGTCCTAAAGTTCTTCAGGCCGAAGGGAGGTTCCGCACTCACTTAAAGGTGGCCTGGATGGGCAGCCCCAGGTGGCCCAGCGGTTTAGCACCGCCTTCAGCCCAGGGCCGGACTCTGGAGACCCGGGATCGAGTCCCGCGTCGGGCTCCCTGCATGGAGCCTGCTTCTCCCTCTGCCTGTGTCTCTGCCTCTCTCTCTCTCTCTGTCTCTCATGAATAAATAAAATACAATCTTAAAAAAATAAATAAATAAATAAAGGTGGCCTGAAAGGTGGACCGCCCAGGAAATCCCCCAAACCAAAGAGCACTAGGCTCCTTCTCTCTTGCATTCGCTCAGCCTTGTGCGGGGGGCCTTGGGGACCACGAGATAGCACCCTCCTGAGTGCAGAACCAGCCGAGAAACAGCACAAAGGGACACGGCCCGAGAGGGTCCAAGCATCACTCCCAGATGGAAGAGGCCAGTTTGTGCAGGTGTGGCTTTTGTCTGCGGCTGGTAAGCTAGCAAGCAGCACGGCCAGCCCCACTTCCCACCCGAGGTGTGGCAGTGTGGACCTCAGGCATCAGGGCAATGCACAGCAGGATGCAGGGCACAGCCTGGCCCAGGGGGGTCGCCCCCAGGAGCAGGTGGTGGGAGAGTCAGAACCTTCCTTTCTCTTCTCAGGCCTCCAGCATTCCCATGCCCAGCCCGGAGTGATGGCCACCGTGGGGCCTGGTCCAGGCTGTCCCCTCTGCCTGCCCTGAATTATGCTTTTCTGCCTTTTCTCATCAATAATTGCCGACCCTAACCTTTATTCTAGCAGGATCCTATGCTGTCACTATGACAAGTCTCATAAACAGGTTCCCACTAGAATCGGATGCCTCATAGAAGCTTCATACATTGAAATGAAAGAAAGAAAGAAAAAGAAAGAAAGAAAGAAAGAAGAAGGGATCCCTGGGTGGCGCAGCGGTTTAGCGCCTACCTTTGGCCCAGGGCGTGATCCTGGAGACCCGGGATCGAATCCCACGTCAGGCTCCCGGTGCATGAAGCCTGCTTCTCCCTCTGCCTATGTCTCTGCCTCTCTCTCTCACTGTGTGCCTATCATAAATAAATAAAATTAAAAAAAAAATAAAGTTTATAAAAAAAAGAAAGAAGAAGAAAGAGAAAGAAAGAAAAAGAAAGAAGAAAAGAAGAAAGAAAGAAAGAAAGAAAGAAAGAAAGAAAGAAAGAAGAAAGAAAGAAAGAAAGAAAGGATGTCTTAGCGGTTAAGCACCTGCCTTTGGCCCAGGGTGTGATCCTGGAGACCCGGGATCGAGTCCCACGTCGGGCTCCCTGCATGGAGCCTGCTTCTCCCTCTGCCTGTGTCTCTGCCTCTCTCTCTGTGTGTGTCTCTCATGAATAAATAAATAAAATCTTAAAAAAGAAAAAAAGAAAAGAAGCCACTACCTTGTGTGCTGTCAGCGAGGGGGGAGAAGAAAACAAAGCATGGGTTTTGGAGTCAGGCGCCTCCGACTAGGTTTGGACTCCAGGGCAATTTCCTTAGCCTCTCTGCGTCTCAGAGTCATCATCTATAAACCGGGGGTGACGCTGTGGCAGGTGAAGACTGGAGAGGCCAAAGTGTCACACAAGGCCCCGCGCTCAGGGAACGCACCTGTCCTGCTCGCCTTCAGATACACGGAGGTGACAGAAGGACGGTAGGTTCTGGTTGTAGGACACTTGCCCCTTAGCGCGTGCTTTGATGTAAAGGCTGCACGAGAGTCACATGAGTCTCCCAAACCCAGGCTCAGGAATTGACTTGTTCAAGGCCATTCTGCTGGGAATCCGAAGCCGTCAGATGCGAACGTGCGTTTTCTGCCTCCCAATCCTACTTTCTCTCTCCTCACCGGACAGTTCACCACCGCAGACTTTCTAACCCTGAGAGACTAGAGGCAGAACCCCTGGGATCGGGGAGGCCAACGGGCAGGCCCGGGCCTTCATCCAGCCTCCAGACGCGTTTTGTTCAGTCGACAGAGTTGCTTAAAAATTTGAGTTTTTTGCTGACATTTAAAAATCAAGACATGACCTGTAAATCTATGGACTGACGGCTTCTCTGAGAAACCGTGAGGCCTAGAACCTACATGCCCCTGTGGCTCTACTACCTGCTGATTCTGCGACCTTGAGGAAGCTTCTTGGGCCTCCCTCGTGTGTCAAGTGCAGATAGTGACAGTCCCCACCTCAGAGGGTGGTGGAGATTGAATAAGATAAGACATTCAAAATCTTTAGGATGGTCCTGGGCACACAGGTAGACCTCCATCAACCTGAGGTGTTATTTTTACTCTATTCACTACTGTCTGCCGGCAAAATAGAGGCTGGGATTTTCTGGAGACCTGCAAACTGTTCTTACGTTTGAAGAAATACAAGATGGAAGTGTTGTTTTAGTGTGACACGCAAAGCCAAAGTTGGTTCTTACGCAGAAAGTACAGCTTAACCCAGCATTAATGCCTGAGCCGTTCCAGCTGAGGTTCTGAAGAAAAGATTTGTCATGTCTCCCATTTGTGATACTTAAAGCAAACAAGGGGGTGAGGCGGGGGGGGGGGGGCTCACTTGTGAGCTGGCATTTTGCATGGCTTTGCAAGGAAGGAAAGAATGAGGCAAGAAAGGGAGGGAAGGAGGAAGGAAGAAAGAAAAGAACTTGGCGTGGTTTTGTTTAACCTCCAGAAGGAAGAAAGGAAGGGAGGCGGGGCAAGAAGGGAGAGGGGAAGAGAGAGAGGAGAAAAACAGAGAAGGGAGAGAACAGAAAGGCAGGGAAGGTTGTTCCGAATATCGAATATCCGGGAAGGTGACTTACCCATGCTGCCAAAATACTTCAGATGCGCGGTGCCCTCTGGTAGCAACTTGCATTTTGCTTTGTTTTGTTTTCAAAAACTTCAAAGTTTCTCCAGGCTTCATCCTCAATTAGAACAAATGTCAGTAACATGCTTGAAGAAAATTTGTTTAGAGATGTGTGTATGCTTGAAAATTGCACATTACACATGCCCCATGCATGATTTTCCACTAAATTTTTAACGATGAGCGGAGGTACATGGTTCCAGATAGATGAGTGAATCTGAATGTATATATCTGGTGCTTTGCACGTTGACATAAACACAGCTGCTTTTATACATTTGAGAACATTTGTGTTTATTTGAATGTGTGATGGGGAGGTCATCAAAATGAACGCACTCGTTGTGTTTATTTGAATCTCACATTGCTCATAAGAATACATGCCGTGTTTGAACATGCAGTCAAACACCAGCTTCTCTAAAAGGCAAATCAAACCCCAAAAGGCAATTCAGTGCAAAACCCCATTAATGCTGCATTAGAGTTGAAATTCCATTCCCATGAAAGCCAGAGAATGTGGAGTTAAAGGTTTTCAACAGCAATCTTATTTCTACTAGCTCGAGAGAACTACAGTTTCTTTCCACTACTTTATCAGAGTATATAAAATATATATTTAGTAATACACAAAAGGAAGGAAGGAAGAAAGGAAGAGAGGGAGGGAGGGAGGGAGGGAAGGAGGGAAAGGCAGATGGATGGGCGAATCCCAACCATGGCACTAAAGTATCAAAAATACTAGCAAAGAACTAACTATATGCAATATCCTATTAGAACATCAATAACATACATATATAGCACCTCAGCCTTGTTGCTTCCTGTTTGGGGGATGCTGCTGAGGTGTGGATGAAGTTAGGATCCACCGTCAGCAGGACTTGGGTTTGAGTCAAATAGTTAATTTGGGCAATAGTTAATGGTGATGGTGACAATTCGAATGCACAGTTTTGTCTCGCTTTCAGTAGCACAAGGACATTCTGATCTCATTGAAAAGAAAAAAAGCAGGTAAGTAAAGTTGTGGTCCGTGAATAGAGGCGCTTACATTACGTGTGCTTGCTTTAGTCCTTAAACAGAGGTGACTACAAAACACAGCAGTCCACAACACACAATCTTTGGCGCACTTCAATAGGAAGAACTGCATTAAAGTTTCAACCTTGACACTTTGAAGCAATGCAACCTGCCGCATTTGCCCCATTTTCAACCCTTGCCCTAGTTAAAGGTGAAGCCCCCCCCTCTGTGATGCCAGGGTAGCTTTTTGAATTCTTCATCCCCCATATGCCGCAATTTGGAAAGAGTATTTGGATTGTCGTGAACCGAGGCATCTACCATTAGAATCTTCAATATTAGATTTGCATAGCTCATTACCTATGGTTTTCTTTGGAAAAAAAATATGAAAAACAAATAAAGGGGCACACAGAGCAAGATGAGATTGTTCTGGAAATTAAATAGCAGATGCAGGTGACTGAACAACAAGAAAAAGTATGTGTTTCTGTTAGGCTTATGAGAGCAGACAAGATTACAGCCAATGGTGGTTTGGCTAGAGAGTAGGAATTTTACTGTATGGTATTAATTAAAGTTGGAGGGAGTGGGGTACCAGGAGGAGGTAAGCCCATGTTTCCACAGAGCCCCAGAACACTGGGGCTTGGCCACCAGGCAAGACCTGAAACCTGTGAAAAACGTCCAAAATAAAAGACATGAAACAAATCCTTAAAGTTGTCATTACAGAACATGCTAGACTAACATAATGTCTCCACTGGTTCCCCATTAGAAACAACTACACAATTCAAAACTGCTTACCTTTTTAAATTAGGTAAGACCAGATTGATTGAGGCTGGAAGCAGCATTTATTTTTCCCTTCCACTGTCATTGACTGTAACTATGTCTTTATTTTTCTACCAGGATGCATTTTTGTCTACCTACAATATTATTACTACATTGCAGTCTGTTACTCCATTGGTTTTAACACTTTTTAAAAAATGCTTCAGAAATGACAAATGGAAAAGAGGAGAGGAGTTGCATTTTAAATCAAGCGATTTTCTGAGTTTTATGTGGAAAATAAGTAAGACTCTCTCCAACCTTCCCTTTGATGAGGCCCCAAATATACAAAGGGATCAAACTCCATATAGACAAAAGGATTTTTTCCTGACTTTGGAGTGATATCTTGTTACACTAATGGCTCTTGACAGGTATCATAGACCCTTCGTTTGCAATCTTCAGAACTAGGGAACGCTAGACTCTGCCATTTTAAACCTCAGTGTCTCCTTATCAGAAACATGCAAAGCTTGCCTCTCCGAAGGAGACATGGACCACAGTAAGAGAAGATAGCACCCTTTAGTCAAAGGATAGTCAAAAAACAGTATATTTGATATGATCTCCTTTTCGTTTTTAAAACATAGTATCTGTGTGTGTGTATGTGTATGTATCAGAAAGGATAGAGACGGAGGTGTTAATGGGGATCCTTCTTTTCATTAACTATATTTAGCACTTTTCTTTTCTTTATTTATTTATTCATGAGAGACACACAGAGAGAGAGAGAGAGAGGCAGAGACACAGGCAGAGGGAGAAGCGGGCTCCATGCAGGGCCTGGATCCCAGGACCCCAGGATCACAACCTGAGCCAAAAGCAGAGGCTCAACCACTGAGCCCCCCAGGTGCCCCATTTAGCGCTCTTCTATACAAAAACACAAATTATGTTTAAAATTTGAAAAATATTTTTAAATGTTTTTCAAATGTAGAGATTTTTCAAAGTTAGTGCCATGACACCATTAAGTTTCACTGAAAAAAAAAATCAGTCAAGGATACAGTTCACTGATCCTAAAGGTTCTTGAACAGCATCTAGAATAAAGCTCTTCAAGATCACTACCGTCTCAATTCCTGTTTCACCGACAGGAAGATAGGACAAGTGAGACTCCCAAGGGGGCCCTCCTCAGCGTCTCATCATAGTAAATGAAGGAGGCCATGTGCAAACCAGGTCCTCTGTCTGCAGATATCATGTCCTTTCTTCTATTTAGAGGAAGATCTACATGTATTCTATCACTTGTCAAAGTTGTACTAATCCTTGCAGTAGCCCAGCAGGGTAGATACTACTATTAGATGTAGGAGAAGAAGAAGAGATGTAGAAGAGATCTCCGTAGAAGAGATGTGAAAATAGTAGAAGCTCAGAAGAGAATGATTTGACCATGGCCTTAAGGCTGGAATGTGGCCAACCTGGACTTGACCAGAGTTCTGATTCTGGGCCCGGAGTTCATCCTCCTGCCTGAGATAACACAGGTAACATAATAGGGATTTCACAAGGAGCCACTAATTGGAGGGTCAGGATGGCAAGTGAGTAATACTTACCCTACCACCCACCCTCTTGAGTCAGAATGCCTGAATCGGAATCTTGGCTTCACCACTTACTAACTGGTAAACCGAGGCAAACTATTAATACTTTCTCTGCCTCAGTTTCTGCATCTGTAAAATGGGGGTGATAATAGCTCATCTTAAAGGGTGGTATCAGGAGTAAATGGGTTAAAATACATTAAACACTAAAAACAGTTTCTAGTCCCTGATAAATGATACACTCATTATCATTGAATAATGATAAACTCTTGAATAACTCTTTTATTATTATTATTATTATTATTTATTATTACTAACACAAGAGGATAATCTATATCATTTACCTTAAATAAAAGAAATTTATTGATAAATAAAAATAAAACATGTATTACATTATTGCTATATACTGTTGTCAGTTAAAGGCTCTGACAGTGAGACCTACTCTGTTAAAAAAAAGAGACTAACTAAAAACCACAGTGAGACATCACCTCACACCAGTCAGATGACTAGAATAAAAAAGATGAGAAATAACAAGTGTTGGCAAAGATGTGGAGAGACGGGAACCCTCATGCACTGTTGGAGGTGTAAATTGCCGCAGCCACTGTAGGAAACAGTATGGCATTTCCTCTAACAATTAAAATAGAACTACTGTTCCATCCTATAACTCCGTTGCTGGGTATCTACGTAAGGCAAAGAAAAGCACTAATTGAAAAGATACACGTACCCTTATGTTTATTGCAGCATTATCTACAATAGGCAAATTATGGAAGCCACCCAAGTGTTCATCGATACATGAATGGACAGAGAAGATGTGGCGCACACACACACACACACACACACACACACAGAGGAATATTACACAGCCATAAAAGGAATGAGAGAATGAGATCTCACCATTTGCAATGACATGGGTGGACTTGGAGAGGGTTTTACGCTAAGTGAAATAAGTCAGACTGAGAAAGACAAATACCATATGACTTCATTTACATGTGGCATCTTAAAACCAAAACAGATGAACAAACAAACAAAAACCAGGCTCATAAATACAGAGAACAAACTGGTGGTTGCCCGAGAGGAGGTGGGTGGGGGGAATGGGTAAAATAGGTAACACGGATTAAGAGGTACAAACTTCCAGTTATAAAATAAGTAAGTGAGGGCGGTGAAAAGTACAACATAGGAAATATGGTCAATAATATTCTAACTTTGTATAGTGACAGATGGTGACTACACTTACCGCGGTGAGCGCTGAGTAATGTATAGAACTGTTGAATCACCAAGTTGTACACTGGCAACTAATATAACATTGCATGTCAACAATACTTCAATAATATATATTTTTTAAAAAGACTCGGTTATTAAAAAGATGTTAAAAACACACAGTATCAACTGAGACAGGCTGCTGAATTAATCGGAATGATTGAAAGAGAATTTTAAATGGAACAATTTTCTCACTGAAGGAAGCAATATGCCTTGGTACCTGTGTTCACGAACCACCTCAAGTCACCTCAGCTACACTACCGCTCCCTTAGGACACACAGATAAGCCGCCCCGGCTAATATGGGAACTGAGCCAACCAATGCGTGGGTTGTCTCAAGGACAAGAACAGTAAGTTGACTAAGTCAGATATAGGAAATTGGGTCTCACTCTCCTGGCTTCAAGGGGTTAAAAAATGCGGGCGTTTGGGTGAGCTCATATGCTATGCAGCAGTGTGGCAAGGTGTGGTGCTCAGGTGTGCCAGGCCCCTCCCTCCTCCTTCTCCCTCTCCTCTTAGGCTTTCTCTGCTTCCAGGCACAGGGCTAATGCCCAGGACGAGGTGAGCTGCCTCCCTGCTCTGGATTGAGAACAAACTCACTTTGTCTCTCCAGCCTCCTCGTTATCGCCCACTGTGCACTGGGTCAACCTTTGTAGCAATGTGGCAATAAGCCCCCAGCCTGGCTGCTGAGGGATGAAAGAGCAAAGCCCTGAGCCAGCTGCAGTCTGAGGCTCCTTGGACCTGGACAGATTAGAGGGGTCAGCCTTCCGTGTGGTCCAGCCCAGCATTCCAGATTTCTCGGGCTAATAGAAACCACAGTGCTAGCTCATAATAAAACCCATGTTCCCATCCCATTTCCTCTCCTCTCCTCTCCTCTCCTCTCCTCTCCTCTCCTCTCCTCTCCTCTCCTCTCTCTCTCTCTCTCTCTCTCTGTCTCACTGGCTCACTCTCCTCAGAGTGAGGCTGAGCAGTCAACCAGGAAGATGCCCAGCATCCCTAGATACAATATCATACCATACCATCCCATTCTCACCCCAGCTTCAAACAATAACAGCACTTTGGGGGGGGTCTCCAGAGCCGGTGGGTAGCCCCCAGATCTGTCTCTGACAATGCAACACCAGGCTGCCGGCAGGTTGCTGTAGGAAACACTTGGGGCAGACCATGCTACTGTGGGGCGGCATCATTCCAGAGTGTGAGCTTTTTCTATGATGTGGGTGAAAGGCTTCCTGAGGACCCACTGGCGGTGGACTTTTAACTTTTGCTACCCACTCTGTGCCTCATGGGAGGACAATCAAAGCTAGGACAGAGAACAGTCTGGAAGAAGAAGGCTGTCAGCACTAGCGTGGCCTCTTTGAAAGTCTTTGTCAGCAGCAAGAAACCAACTTGGTGTTTTAAAAGAGTTTACAGAACTTTTTCTTCCTTCAAAATGAAACTAGCTTTATTGAGTTCCATGGAAATGATACATGTTTTTACAATCTCGAAAACCTACTAAGAACGTCCATGAAAGTATTGGCACTGCTTTTAGCCCACACATCGAGGCATATGTGAGACTGATGTGTCTCTGTTGGTTTAAAATATGTTCATGCCAGGGCACCTGGGTGGCTCAGTTGGGTAAGCGTCCAACTCTTGGTTTCGGCTCAGGTCATGATCTCATGGATCGTGAGACTGAGCTTCGCACTGGGCTCCGAGCTCAGTGGGCAGTCTGCTTGAAGATTCTCTCTCTCTCTGTCTCTCTCTCAAATAAAGAAATACATCTTTAAAGAAAAACACACAAAAAAACATGTTCATGCCATCCCTTGTCGCCAGCCTGAAGACCCAAGACACTGCCGTGACTTCCCTTCAGCCTTATCTCTGCCCTCCCCGCTGTGCTGCTGCCAGAACCGAGGCCAGAATGAGTTCTTACCCTTCAAAGCAGCATCTGGGGTGGGGGGCGCGTCTCCATTTCCTGGTGCGCTGGGTTGGTTCTTTCTCCTGGGCTTCCTTTCCCAAGGCTGACAATCCCCTCCACTTGCCTGGGTAGGCAAGGGAGTCCTACTACCCAAGGAAACCCATTTTCTGGAAGAATCCACAGCCGGAGGACTCTTCTACTAGACCTGTCACTAGTGATTCTAGAAAGCTCCCTCTCCATATTGTCCCTTCAAACAGCTTTGCTCCACCTGAGCTGAAGCTAGGCCCTGTCATTGCTTGAGAGGTAGCTTAGTGGTACTCCAGGGACCTGTACGGCCACTCGCACCCAGTGCTGTCCCTCTGCTTCTCCTTGTTGACTTCCAGGTCAACAGAGACATGAATGCAAGAGCTGCCACCTTACCTATCGTCCACATTTCCACTAGAAACTTCTCTCCAAGATGAGCAAAACCTGGCTCTCCCAAATGGAGCCCAATCACTGTCCCCAGTGATTAAAAAAACATGCGTGGGGCTACCTGCCCAGTGTCTATCACCCCTCAACCTTTTATTATCCAACTGGTGGACTCAGGCACCATGAGAAACCACATCTCTGAAGTTAGAAAATGTAATTTGTGCTCCTGTTGTTAAATGGTGGTAACTTATAACCACTGAATTGGAACTCATTAAAAGGGCGGCATTAAGGAGTCGCTGCTGCATTTGAAATCCATTTCTAGGGGGAGTCTGAGGGCCATCAGGGACTTTCTCCTGGGGTCATTGAAGTCACTACCTTTAGAAAACAAAGTCTTCTATACAACACCTCAAGGTCCCTGCCTGCTTTCTTTTAGGTATTTAACAGAGGATTATATAAGCTCCAATAACTCAATTAATTAAGAGTAAAATGAAGACGGTGACTTCATATTTCATTGGTCAGTGAAAATTTTAACATTCTCATAACCCCTTTCACTCTCTCTTCTCGTTGTGAATGCTAATAGAAAAATCCTTTTAAAATGGTATTTTGTTAGCAGAGGATGTGCCGACAACTCTGCAGTATCTTCCCACAGATCACTGCTCACATCATTCAGATGTTGAAAATTTTAAATGAAATCAATACTGGCCTATTCACGTCAACAGCACTATCCCTGGCAATGTAAAAATATATAGAGAAATTGCAACCCCAGCGACTTACCCAGCGCTCTTTTCATTACAGGTCGTCAATTAAATTATTTCTACGATATTGTATCCGTCCACAGAATGTTACGCAATATTCATGCACATTACTTCAGCTACACAGAATTCTTGGGAAATAAATGAGGGCGGGCAGGAGAACTTAAGAGATCTAGTAAAAGAGGAAGGCATGTACAATAAGTCCAGTCACAATTGCCCCCAAGACGACGCTTTTATTATCACTTAGGAAACAGCAATGTCTTCATTCTTGTGGTTCCAAATTATTCCAGACTGCAGCAAGGAGTATTCCCAGAGAGATTTCTTGTAAGAGTTCACGATGGGGGTTTGGGGGAACTTCAGCCTTGGCGCTTGAGAGTTAAGTCGGCCTCTTTTGCAATGGACCAAGCTGCTGGGCCCTGCCTTCGAGAAGCTGGCCGTGTCACTAGTTCCCTGGATTCAGTAGCTGCAGCTGGTTGGAACACCAGAGTCCATTACTGGCCCAGTCCTTGGTCTTCATTGATGAGTCCCCAGGAATTTCTGCAGCTCCGATTGCCCCTGGCGCCAAGCGGAGGAAACCAGTGGACTGTGCCGGGGCTCGGCCCTAGAATCAGTGATCCAGCCAGGATGCATGGCGGCAGGAGGATACACGGATTGAATCAATAATTTCAATCACTGCCTGTCCCTGATAGGCACCAGGGCGGGCAGAGGAGCAGACGGGGAAAGGGAAAATCCACAAGCCCAGAGCAGGGAGCTAGGCCCAGCCTGAGAAGAAAACAAGGAAAAGTAGCAGGAGAAGATGATGAGGGTCAGAAAGAAGAAACAGGGGCTACATTCACTAAGTGCCTAGGAAATGTTGTCTTCGCTGGGAGAGAGCCAACCTGCAGACAACCCGTGACCTGCAGGCCTTCTCCTCCTCCTATGGAGCACGGAACTGCCAGCCTTCTGGTCTGGGGATGGCGATTGCTATGGGCTGGGACGTGGCCCAAGCCTACCTCTCAAAGCCTGCTGCTGGCTGTGCTTCTGGCTTACAGGGCACCGTCAGGAGCCCTGAGGCACCAGGTGGAAGCCCAACTCTGGTACCTTCTCAGCTATGTGGCCATAGCCATATGGCCACGTGTTTAGGCCTAATCAGTTAATGCTTGGGATCAGACCCTCCCAGGACTAACACCGGGGAGTTCTGCAGACCAGGGTCACGACCTGCCGGCTCCTGAGTGCTGCCCCTCGGACTGGTCTGGTGCTTTCCTCAGCAGATCCCAGGCCCAGAGGTTGAAAACACCCGGGCTACCTCTTTTAACAAGACTGGCTGTCTTTCGCTGCCCAGGATCTCCTCTCATGCTCCTAAGAACTTCATGGGGCACCATTACTTACGTCTCCCATTTTAGAGACAAGGCAAGTGAAGTGCAGAGGGGTCAACTAGCTGTGCAGGGTCACTGAGCTAGTCCCCAGCAGAGCCCACATGGAAATCTGGTCCTGTGTGGCCGCAGAGTCTGATCTCTCAGTGGCCAGAGCACACTGCCTTTCCCCTTGCCCTTTAACAGAAGCAACATCATGGGGATTAAGTTCCTTCTTTTGCAGGGTGGCCTTCAACCACTGGCCAGAAATCCAATAGGTGACTTCTCTGAGTTTAGTGAAGGCACAGCCAGGAAGCAGAGGGCCCTCAGGGACCTGGCTCTTCTCTACCCACCTTCTCCATCTCCCATTCTCTTCTGCTTAAAGACCCAGCTTCATTCCAGGCATCCGTGTCTCGGTCCTCTTTGCTGACATGGTCCCTCCCGGCACACCACCCTGCCCCATCCACCTCCAGTCAAAAGCTGTTTCTTCCAGGTCCCAAACCTCTAGGTGTAGCTCATGTCACGAGGAACTGGGTGAATGTGCAGCGCCTTTGGCAGCGTACCCCACGCTTCCATCAGTTTAGAACTTTGGAAGAGGACGCCTTTAATCTCAAATTGTGGGTCAGAATTTCCAGACTCCAGGGAAGGTCATTGGAAGAGGTCCTGGGTGAAGAGCAAGTCCGGTACCATCCAAGTCAATGACGGAAGACTTAACTCCAATCACCCGCAGTACTCCAGCCACCCAACCCCAGCTCGCTGCAGCAAGGGCAACACACAGAGGCAGGAAGGCCTCGTTCAGGAAAGTTGGTGGTGGTTTGAGCAGCAGAGAGTAGAGCGTGGGGACAGATGAAGCGAGAGGTGGCCTGGCTCCATCTCTAAGGTGCCGTGATGGGAGCGACCCCCAGCCATCCTGAAAGCCCCCCCACCCCCCAGGGGTGCAGCACATAGTTAACGGAGCCCACTGTTCTATCACATTGTTTTGGAATTCAATCCACCACAAAATTTTTAAGAATTCATATGCATGAGGTCTGGTCTTGCATCTGGAGACATAAAGATGAATAACACAGAGTCTCTGACCCTAAGAACCTCAAAGTCTAGGGGGAGAGTCAGACACACACAGAAGTCAAATGATGCAAAACCAGCAGTGAGTAGTGCTAAGTAGAGAGAGATTCACAGAGGACCGGGGAGGCTCAGGGCCAGCTGCTTATCCCATCCACGGAAGGCACTTGCAGACGAAGGGACCTGAAGTGGGCTTTGAGTATAATAGGCACAAAGCCTTGTCACTCTTTGAGCACTGACCATGTACCTGAATTTTGACATGCCTCACCCCGGAAAGTCATCATAGCAGTAGGAAGAGAGTGGGACCCCCCCACCTTTACTAAAGCCAACGATGGTGAGCCTCGGCGTATGAGCAGCTGAGCTACGGAACAGCCCAGGCAGGAACCGAACCCAAGCCTGTCTGCCTCCCAAGACCAAGAGACCGTCGCGGGCCAGGCCAACAGCTGGAGAAAAGGCCCCACAGCTGGAAAGTGCAGGATGGGTTTGGAGAGGGGACTGGAAGTGAGTTTGCTGAAGTTCCCTGGGTGGGTGGGGAGGTGGGAGTGTGGAGGAGGTGAGACAGTGTCACCTGGGGGAAGAGCTCTGCTACTTGGTGGCCGTGTGACCTTGGTCGAGTCATACCACATTTCTGTACCTCGGTTTGCTCATCTATAAAATAGGGACAACGGTGCCCATCTCACACGGTTATTATAAGGCCTCAAGGAGACGCCGTGTGCAAAAACAGGAAGTCTGGTTCGCATGTAAGAAGTTATTTCCTAAATCATATTCCTACTCCTGCACCACTGGCTTGCTGGTCAGAGACTGCAAAGTTTCTGCGCAGGAGTTGTGCAAGTGTCCTCATGGGAAAGTCAATAAAAAGTTCAGCAAAAGAACTGTAAATTCTTAATTGTGGGGGATTAATAAGGCTTTATTATGGTAAATTTACCTCACACATGATTTAATAGGTCAAAACTACATTTTGTAATTAAAAACCTAAGAAATCAGGCACGCTGAGGCTTATAACACACAAATTTTAGTCTGAAACAACTCACTCAGGAAACCATAAAAGACAAAGCAGTGTATATAAATCATGGCTTGGGAAGAGGCAAGGTTTTAGGGGGCAGGCAGGTCTATTTGGGGACTCCTAGCAGGCCCCTCAATAGAGGCTCTCAACCCTCTGACATTTAGACGGTTTGGCCAGCCCCATTTTACAGATGATGGATCCAAGGCAAAAGGAAAACAAACATAAAACAGTGGCCCCACCAATGCTGACACCCAGGTTCAGTCTCCAATTTGGTGCCCAGCCTCCTGCTTTCCTATCCGCCGTCACTTGAGCAAAGCCTTCAAAACGGATGCTAACCCCACAGGACTGCATCTGGGCCTGTGGAGCTGGCATTAATTTGTATTAGAGCTATGGGTTCTTTTTGCTGATGGGGTAAGAAAGGCAAAACCGTGGTGAAGTTCTAGAAGATTCTCCAGGTGACACAGAGCAGATTTCAATCAGAAGACAATGTTGTGCAGTAGTTAGACATACAGACCTGGGATGGAGGCTAATCCACTGCTGGGTGGGACCTGGAGCAAATCCCTCAGCAATCTGAGGTAGTGTGCAGAAGTTCCTTCTTTTGTAAAATGAAAGTAATAATAGTTCCCATCTCTCAGGATTGTTTTGAGGATACTGTAAAGCACCATGCCCGGCACACAGTAAGCACTGAATTTTTTTTTTTTAAGATTTGTTTATTTTAGATACAGCATGGGCACATGTAGGGAGAGGGGCAGAGGGAGACAATCTCAAGCAGACTCCCCGCTGAGTGTGGAGTCCGACGTGGGGCTCTATCTCACGACCCTGAAATCATGACCTGAGCTGAAATCAAGAGTCGAGCACTTAACAGAATGAGCCACCCAGGCACCCCAGTAAGCACTAAATATTCATCATCATCATCATCATCATCATCACTTTATTTAGGCAAAAGGGTCAGGAGAAAGGGGGGGAGGAAGAAGGGAAAATCCTAAACCCTACATCACGCTTGTCCTAAATCACAGCGATGTTTCCTTTCCTGAAAAAGAGATGCCTTCCTGAGTTAGAAAACAATAACTTAAAAATTTCAGTGAATTATCTAATAAGCTTTGCTCTTTGGCACGAAGGTTGAAATCTCGCTTAATGTTGTGCCTGGCATTTCTCTTCAAAGTTAAGTAAATTGGGATAGTTTACGTCACAACTGTTTTGAAAAGAAAAACAAAGCAAGGGGTTAATTGATTGAAAAGCTTTGGTAGGAAAACACCTACTAGTTGAATTTCTAGTTGTTTCCGTCTTAAATCACATTTAGAAGCAAATATTGATGTACGTGTATATACATTTTAGGTATAGTTATAGATCTGGTCTGATGTCATAGAGCTTAAAGTCCTTTGTTCGTATGTGAACAAGAAGAGAAACCCTCTCACACTGTGACGGCCCTGGCGGCAGGGGCATGAGGCCCCCGTGAGACCTTGTGTTGTTCCCCTTGATTCCAGCCCTGGGAACAGCCATCTCTAGTGGTAGGGGGATAAATAGGCCTCCATTTGTTTGACAAGGCTTCTGGCTGGGGTGTCATCACCTGTCACTCACATGAGCGCTGCTGTCTCTCCTCCCCCGCCTCTCCCACCCCTCCTCCTGGTCCCCAGAAGAAGAGGTGGAAACCAGCCCCAGTGGCCTTTCGGTCCCGCTCCCATGCTCTGATCCTCCATCCTGCCTGCCTGCAGGAGGGTAATCGAGTCACTGCCTCTGCTTCTTGTTTTCCTCGGGATGGTGTCCCGCCCTCACCTTCTGCCCCGGTTCCTGGGTGGTGGAGGTTAGACTATCTCATTCGTGGCTGGGGGAAGACAGCCCTTCTCTGCATTGCCGGTAGCACACATTGTAATAGTGGGAACTTCCATTCCAAGATAAACAGATATATATATTTTTTTTACCTCTTGGGTGTTCTGCGAGTGGTTACGTGAGACTGGCCCAAATGGGCTCCGGTCATGGCCTCAGTTTGGGGGCCTACCACCCAGGAGTTAATGAAATCAGATTAATTAATCAGCTGGGAGACTCAGAAAGCTAAGACTTATAAATAGAGGGGAAAAAAAAAAAAGAATTTGGGGCTGACTGGGCTTCCTGCAGCGGTGTCCTTGCTAAATAAATGCTAGCCTCATCTATTTTAACTCATGAAGAGTGGGAAAGTGTTTTCAGTAAGAGAGCGAGAAGGGAGTCCTTGTCATTAGAACTATCCATGAGCTCTGTGTGCGCTGAATGCCCGATTACAGTTCAGGGCTGAGGACCGCACAGGTGTTTCTTCCAGAGTTGACAGTCCCCTGTGCACCCCCACCTCATTCCCCGCCCCCCCCCCCCCATGACATGCGCTCCTCCTGGCCCGCGACATTCCTTTGGGTTTGGATCGGAATCTGGCTACTTTTTGGCATTGCCGTAATTATGTTGGTCAAGGCCTGTGTTCTTGACAAAGAAAACATTCCTCTAACTCAACCTGAGTAATCCTTAATGAGTCCTTGTATCTTGTGATAAATTTCATAATTATTCAGCCCCTACCACTAACACCGAAATTCATCAGTCAAAGCAAATTAGCCGAGATTCATTAGAATAAGACATCTAGTAGGCACATGTACTTTATTAGCCTCTTACACCAATAGTTTTAATTAGGTACATATTTCACAGCTCTCGAGCTACTCCAGTGAAGGGCTGCCTTTATCTCTTTTATTTACAGTAACAAGCTATCAAACAAACACCACCATAATTAAACTTGGATATAAAAAAAAAAAAAACTTGTTTTATTAATGGCAGCCTATTCGAGCCCTGGATTTCTGAAACCTGCACTAGACAGATATTTTTATTAATTAAATAAATACTATTCAATTAAACCAAAAAGATGAGATGATGCGCGAGGGGGGCCACGGGCTTGAGTTAGGAGTGAGATTTTCATCTCGCTTCCTTGCTCATGGTTTCCTCTATCTCACCTTCAGCCGGGGGAGGGGGGTGTGGGGGGGAGTGGAGCATCCCTTCATCAGATATTTTAGTGATGAGAAAAGTGATTAAAATCCAGAACATTTTTAAATTATTAATAAGGAATTTAAATGATGTTATAAAAAAGGGAAATACAGGAGAAAATGTTACACATTCATGGAATTTTGGCTCATGCATAATAAACAGTCGAAAACACTGCGCTTCTAATACTACCCAAATTAAAGAGGCAAGAGGCCGCACGCCTGTGTGTGCGGGTGTCAATGGGTGACAAATGGCGCCATCTGCTGGTCCACAAGTTAAACACTTAATGCAGAGCCCAGCTGTCAGAGCTATCAGCTTTTAGGTTGTCAAAAAACCCAGGTATGAAAAAAAAAAAAACCCAGGGATGATAAAACGCTGCGAAAAAGGACACTTTTCTATGGTCAGACAAGGTATAACCCAATCAGAAAGACAAAGTTTGAACCTGACTCTAAAGGTCTCCTCCAGAGGTTTCAGAGCAAGATGAGGTTTGCGGAGCGATTGCTATCCTTTCTGGTCTCTTAAGAGTAAAATAGGAGTTGAGGTTCTCTTGGAGGTGTACACAGAAGGGTCACAGCCAGACCCTCAAGAGGCAACAGGGTGTGACAAAAATTGCCAAGCGCCCACTCAGCTGTAGGCCTGATATCACCCGATGCCTTGGAACCCTGGGTTTCTCAATTACCAGACCAGGAGACCCCCAGCCCCCCCAGGATGGTACCACGGGCTCTCTCTTGCACATGCTGTGACACCATCCCCATCATCCTCAAGTCATCCTCTGGAATGGTTGTTCTTTTTGTTTCCATCCCCACCCCTGCTCTTAGCCGTGCATGTCTCCCCGCACGAATCATGAAATTCTTTACTCTTCAGACTTCGCAGGGGGCTGGGCTGAAGCCAGTGAAATACCATCATTGTAATATAAATGAGCTATATTGATTAACCAAGCCAGTTTCTATAAATAGGTGAGCAAAAAATATATGTGCAAAACCTTTGAGTGTATCTTTTAAAATTCAAACCCTCAAAAGGAGAGAAACTATCCACGATGCCCAGCATTTACAAAGAGACTCCCTCTTTTTAAGCCTGACCGACTAAATCGGTCCTCCAGAGACCATCAAGGCTTGCAAATTGAAAATCTACATTTCCGGACACCACTGTTGCTGGGACCTTTATCCCTGGCCACATTTTGGAGTAAAATGTGAAATTAGATCATGTTTAGATTCCTTTACTGTTGTTGTAATATTGCTCCTAAGTAACAGATAGCAGAGAAAATAATTTACATTTTTATAGGCTATCATTTAGAGGTTATTGCAAACAAAAATGTTATTAACAAAATTTGAGTAAATTTGTATTGCTTCTGCCCTTTCTGTGAGGTAGGACTCAGAAAGGCTCTTCCTGGGGGACTGCTGTGAGTAAGAAGAGCCTGGCTCTGGGTTGCCAGATTAGAGTGTGGGGCACTCACATAGTGTGGGATGAGGGAGGGCATGTGGATTGCCCCACATACATCTTCTTTGGGGCTTAAATCTCCTGTGAAAATAGAAAACAGTCTAGGAAAGCATCCTGCCAGGGAGAACCACCTACCCTTGAAGTATTCCTTATTACAGGCAAATAGTCCATTTTATTTTATTTTATTTTTTTTACTGAGGCATAATTGACATACATGATATTAGTTTCAGGTACAAGGTAACTAATCGATATCTGTGTGTATCGTGAAGCGATCACCACACTAAGTCCGGGTAACATCTGTCACCGGACATGCTTACGGAATCTTTTCTCTCATGATGAGGACTTTTAAGCTCTATACTCAGCAATTTTCAAATATGCACCACAGTGCTATTAACTGTCTTTGCCATGCTGTACATTCAGTCCCAGGACTTATTTATTTTATAATTGGAATTTTGTAACTTTTGACTCCCTCAGCCCATTCCACTCACCCTCTCCTCACTCTGCTAAATAGTTCATTTTAATTCCACAATTTCCTCACCAGAATCCTGCCTTCCTGAATGGCCTTCTGCGCTAGATAAGGATCCGGATCGATGGATGGTCTGTGGCCCACTGTTTGGCTCTGGCCCTCGTAGCTCTTTGCTTTACTTAGTTCACCCTTTGGACTTGCATATGGTTCGCAGCCCTGGGAGCTCTGAAGAGCCAGCACCTCCCGTTCTCAAGCAACAAGATCCCTATACCCTTGGTCTCTTTTTCTTAGGTCCCTTACTGGTTAATGACCCCTCACGCCTCATCCCACCCTCGATCTGCTCACGCGCTTCAACTAGCCTTGCCTAGTGTCAGACTGGAATGAGTAGACTAGTGTGGGGTCGGTGGATGGCACCGCGACGGCAGAAACGAGGAAGAAGGTGAGAGGCTGACATGCACTGAATACCTGGGATGTGCTAGGCTCTGCACTTAGTGCTTTCTCAGTACCAGTTATTCAGTATTTCACTGACTCCTAGGCATGGGATATTATCTCTGTTTTATAGGTTTGAGGACTGAGGCTCTGAGAGGCTGAGACACTTGCCCAACATCACACCAGCCTGTGGGGCAGGGGTAGGATCCGATTTCAAAGCCCCCACTGTTTTCCTGGCACCACATTGCCTCCTCAAAGCAGGGCTCAGCAGCCAGAGCTGCTTGCGACACAGAACCTGCTCAGTGGCCCAGGAGACCCCTTTGGCATGGTCAGGCTCTTCCTCTTAATGATGCTCTCTTGCCTCCTCCTCTCTCTCTTCTGGCTCCAGCTCTACCTCTTCTCTCAAATGGTGCTGGAACACAACTGTCCCCGAGTTCCAGCCTCAGCCCCTCTACTCTCCACATCCCACTTGAGTCACCTCAACCACCCCCTTGGCTCTGGAAGCCAGGCAGCACCTCCCAGACCTGCAGCTCTGGCATGGACCTTTCACCTGATCTAATTCATTCACCCAAAGTCCTGCTAATCCCCTCTACTTGGCCACTCCACAGGCACATCTGACTCAACATGTTCAGAAGAGTCTTTCCACAAAATTACACATCACTACATGCTGCTGCTCATCCCAGCCAATGGCACACCCATCTCCAGTCCCCTGGGCCAGAATGTTGACATCCTCCTCCTGCTTCCAGATCCCAGCCCAGTCAGTAACACACTTCTGATCATCCCACCACCTTCATATATCTTAGATCCCTTCTGCTACCCCTGTGGCCCCTGTCCCACTTTATACCAGAGCCTTCTCTTTGTCTATCACAATAGTTTCCTGACTAGACCTCTGCCTTCAGATTTGCCCTCTTAGGTCTTCCCTTCACAGAATCATCAAAGATATCCTTCTCCAACGCCAACTTGCCATATTGGTATGAATTTTTCAAGACTCTCTGGATCACCAGTGTCAGAAACCTATTCTGAACTGACTTATGCAAAAGAAAGAATTTATTGATTCCTTATAACTTGGAAAGTGACCCAGGTGGTCAGATGATGAAGACAGAGGCCCATCTGTCTTTACCTCTCAGTTCTACTACCTCTGGGTGACTGTTTGGTCATTCTTAGGAGGGCTCTTTTTGTGGCGACAAGTGGGTCATGCAAATCCCCAAAAGTCTAAAAGCCCTAAAAGAGGGGAAGCAGTCTCTGAGGATCAACTGCAGAAGAATGTTGACTATCCATCTTAAAGCACAGTCAGTTGTGGTGGAGGGTATCTGACCATTTAGGACAGAAGATAAGAGCAGTGGCTTTCAACTCTAGGGGCATCAGAATCATGGGGGGTACTTTTTGAAAAATAAAGATTCCTGGGCTCCACCAGGCCTATTGAACCAGCATCTTTGGGGGATGGGGCCTGGGCATTTGTATTTGAGAAAGCTCCACAGGTGGTGTGTTATGCCCAAAGCCTGAGAACCTTCAGCCTATAGGATGAGGAAATAGAAACCTGGGCCAGAGAACAAAGGATGAAGGTGCTGAGTTCCTGGCTATAGCATCGCATGGAGAGAACTCTGGAACCAATAGCTTATCAGTGGGTTAAGTCTGATGCCCAACCGTATTAGTCTGCTAGGGCTGCCATAGCAAAGTTCTATAGACTGAGTGGCTTAAATGACTGGCATTTACTTATTTTCTGGCAGTTCTGGAGGCTAGAAATCAATATGTTGACAGGGTTGGTTTCTTCTGGTGCCTCCCTCCTTGGATTGTAGATGGTGGTCTTCCCTCTGTACCTGTGTCCTCATTTCCTCTTCTTATAAGGATACCACTGATATTGGGTTAGGACTCACTCTAATGACCACATTTTAACTTAATTCCCTCTTTAAAGATCCTATCTACTAATACAGTTTCTGAAGTAGTGGGGGTTCAACATATAAGTTTTGGGGAAGGGGCTGGGGAGACACGATCCAGCCCATAACACCTACCTTAAGAACAAATTCAAGTCTTCCTTGCCTAAAGTCAATAGAAATCCTATGTGCATAACTTGTCCTGAGTTGGAAAAAATAAGACCCCTATCTTGTCAACCTCTACTGTGAGAGTTCCACATTAGGCAGAAGAAAATGGCCCATGAATAACATACATATAAATTGAAATAGAAATTATCGTCATGAGAATATTTGTATTCTTTCCCCCTCGTGCATTGGTTATGACCGTGTTAGATCACAAGTTACAGAAAACCTGACTAACAGTTATCTTATATAAAAAGGCTCGTTTTCTCATGTAACAAGAAGTCTGGAGACAAGCTGCTTCTGTGTTAGCTCCGCACCTTGTACATGTTGACATCAATGCCTTTGTGCTTTTCATGGACTTTCTCTCGTGCTTGTGACTTCATGGCCACAGATGGCTGCTGTGGATCCAAACCATGCTCT
This sequence comes from Canis aureus, assembly GCF_053574225.1. Classification (NCBI taxonomy): domain Eukaryota; kingdom Metazoa; phylum Chordata; class Mammalia; order Carnivora; family Canidae; genus Canis; species Canis aureus. The sequence continues at coordinate 16,651,229 of NC_135618.1, read as the reverse complement.
CATTCAAGGTAAGAAGAAAGATGGAAGGGCCATGCTATATACGAGAACCTTGACCAGGGAAATAAAAATATCCTTAGAAACTCTCAGAAGGTTTTTATTTATGTCATTGGCCAGAATTCTCATTTGACCACTCCTAAGGAATCTGGGAAGGCATATATTTGACTGGATGCATTTATTCATTAATTCAACAAATAATTATCGTGTGCTTAATGTATATCAGTACTGTTTTAAGTACCTGGGATACAGCAGTGAATAGAAAAAAAAAAATCCCTGCCTCATGGGGCTTATATTTTAGAGGAAGCTTACATCCTGGTATTCACATGGTCACTTTCATAATAAAATTGGGTGGAGAGATACCTGTCACATCCTCCAGCCTGCAGAAACAGAACCCTATAACTTCCATCCTAATTTCCCACCAGTGTCCTTCTCAAAATCTTGCTCCACATGGGCTAGGTCAACTTAACAGAAGGAAGTACAGATGAGGGGAGGGAGAAGAGGAAGAGAAAAATCAGTGAAGGTCTGAGAAGAGACTTTTCCAAAAACTGTGGAGAGCAGCTGCTGGAATAGCCATAGGAATGGAAAAGAACAAGAAAGGAAAAGGAATTGTGTTCTTCTTTGAGTCATAGTCATGATTTTTGAGAAATCCGAGTGAAGAAATTGGGCTATTCAGAAAATTCCTTTGATCACATGGTTGTGACACTCTTGTGATACTGAATCACATGGCCTTCAACTTCCTAAGGGTAATATCTTATTTGTAGCTGAGATGTACAGTCGTCATTTCTTGGCTTTGTGTTATGCAACCTCATAATCACCTTCCAAACTTCATGTTAATTCATGACTGTGTCACTCTCCCCTCACTAAAATCCTTGGTCCTCATTCTCAAAGTCAGTCCTACATCCCTTCTTCCCCACGTCCCAAGTTGTGTATTCCATTCAGCCCCCTGTAGCCCATCCAACCTTCTCCATTAATTCCACCCAAACTGTCTCACTCTCACTCCCCCAACCTGAAGTTAGGAGAATATTCCATGGCCAAACAAGACAGAAGCAATAATCCACAGTCTATTTCTCAAAGTGTAAGTCTTTCAATCTTAAACACATATCAGGCAACACCAGCACACTTTTCTAACTAAATGTTTTTCAGAAAATCTTCTTTCTTTTTTTTCCCCCAAAAAAACATAGCAGCAAAGACTCACCCAGTTTAAGTTACTAAATAGAACACTCTGCATCATCTGCAGAGAGATTTCAGGTGCCCTCACAGTTTACTCCAAGGATAATAGGTGGAACGTGCCTTATATTTGTGACTCAAGAACCAATCTTAGTGAGTTTCCCAAGACAAAGGAAGTCAGAGAACCAGACGGCAAACAAATAACACCCTACTACTCATAGTTGTATCTTTACTAAAAATGATAAGAATATAATAAAATTCTTCTTCTCTGGAAAGCTAATTAGAAGATTCTGGTGTATTTTCTTTTTAAATCAGTTTTATTTCCTGGACCCATCTCTTCCTTATAAACACACATTTGTAACAATACACACACCTAGGGTGCTTGAGTGGCTCAGCTGGTTAAGCATCTCACGTGTCTTGATTTGGCTCAGGTCAGGGCTGTGAGATTGAGCCCCACGTCAGGCTCTGTAGTGAGGTGGAGCCTGCTTGAGATTCTATTTCTCCCTCCCCCTCTGCCCCTCCCCCTCTCCTTCTCTTAAAAAAAAAAAGTTAAACACACACACACACACACACAACACTATATTAATTAGGATTAAGTTCTTCTGGGAGTAGCAGAAAAGTCAAAACTATAAGGCTTAAACAAGATAGAATTCCTTCCTCTATTTCAGGTAATATACAGGCAGGCACATCAGGCCAGGGTTTCTATGGACCTCCACAGTGTCAGGGACCAAGGCTCTTATCTTATTGCACCACCATCTGTGGTCTGCATTCCCGAGGTCATCTTCTTGTCCAAGATGGCTACTCCAGCTCTAGCTTCAATGCCACATTTCAGCATTCAAGAAAAGAAACAAGTGGCACTTGTCACTCCTGCTCACATACCATTGGCTAGGATTTAATCATAAGGTCACACCTAGGTATAAGGTGTGTTGGGAAATGTAGTCTTTTCATGATAGCCATTTATGCAGCTAAACACTTATTTAGTTTACTACTATGAAAGAAGGGAGTGACAAAATAAAGTAGTATTGGATTATAACACAAAGTAAAAACAAATATTCATCTGTCCATACTAATATAAATAAATGGTTGACTATGTAAATAGGAGAAAATAAACAAATCTGATACTCCACTTTTAAGGAGGTCAAGCATAATTCTCTATTCCTTGAGTGTGGGCTACATTTAAAAGTGAATTTCTCCTGAAGATTTCAGTATGGAAAAGGAGGGGAAAAAAGAGTAACTCTATGGAGGATAAACTTAACAAATATTATCTCAAGCCAGATAATCAAGGTTAACATCAATAGTGATCAATCATGTTGATAGTATCTACCCTTGATATGATGTGATAAGGATGGCACTTGACCTCTGTGGTCTTCCCAAAAGTATATTATCTTCAATCTAATCATGGGGAAAACATGAAACAAATCACAGTTGAGGAACATTCTACAAAATACCTGACTGGTATCCCTAAAACTGTCAAGGTCATCAAAAACAAGGAAAGTCTCAGAAACTCTCAGAACCAAGAAGAGTCAGAGAATACATGACTAAGAAGTATAATGTGAGATCCTGGATGGGAGCCTGGGATTCAAAAAAAAAAAAAAAAAAAAAAGGTATTTGTAAAAAAACTGAGGAAATCTGAAAAAAAATATGGACTTCAGTCAATCATAAAGCATCAATATTGGTTTTATTAATTGTGACAAATGTACTATATTAAAATAAGATGTAGTAATAGAGGAAACTAGCATGGGATACGTGGGAACTCTACTGTCTTTTTGCAAAATTCTGTAAGTCGAAAACTGTTCTAAAATGAAAGTTTATTTGGGGCACGTGGGTGGCTCAGTCGGTTAAGCATCCAACTCTTGATTTTGGCTCAGGTCATGACCTCAGGGTCCTAAAATCAAGCTCCTTGTTGGGCTCTGTGCTGAGCATGGAGTCTGCTTGAGATTCTCTCTCTCTCTCTCTTCCTCTGCTGCTTCCCTCCCCCCCAGGAAAAAAGAAAAGAAAAATTTTTAAATAAAGTATATTAAAGAAAAAAAAAAAAAAGAGGAAACTAGACATTGGAAGTTAACTAGCAATTTTCTCCCAAATCCCATACACAAGCCATCTCTTCTCTCCCCAAATCCAAGAGATGTTCACACTAGAAAGGGCCTTTGAGGCCATGACTTATCCCCCAAAATGAGAGAAAGAAACGTAAAGAACCCCCCCAACGAGGGTTGGCCTGTTATTACCTAGCCAGCTGGTGGAAAAACTAGAACCGGAAGCCAGACCTCTTGACAGCTTTGTCAAGAGCCAAGTGCTCTCTCTCAGATTTTCCACCCTGGTGAAGGACTTACCTCTCAGCACAGTAGAAAGAGCTCTGCCATTAACTGTCCTTGTGACAATGGCAAGTCACTCCATCTCCCTGAGCAATGGTTTCCTCACCTTGCAAATGGAGATAGTGCTAACTGCCCTGCTTATCTCAACACGACCGTTGTGAGGAGTGAAACCCGTAGAAACATCTGGCATTCTCTGTTGTAATAGTCCAGGAGGGACCTTTTGACATACAGAAATTTGGGACACAGCCCAACATCACATTTGTGTGTCGTGTGCTGTGGTGTTTGTGGTCACAAAGGTGACCCGAACATCACATTTCTTTATTCAACATGTGGGCAGTATTGCCTGTCTTTCCGAATTGGGATAATAAAAGCTGGTCGTGGTACTTCTCTTTCTTCTGCTGAGCTGCTGGAGGCTCACTGTTAACAGGCTCTTCTGGTGTCTCTCCCACCTCCTTGCTCCCTGACCGGCCATTCGGGAAGTCTGGATTCCCACACAGCCCCACCAGAAGAGTACAGGAGGCTGTTCGGGCCGTCAGCCACCCCCGCCGCCACCCCGCTTCTCCTAGCAACACAGTGTCAGTCCTGTGGGCCTGGCAGATGGTACGATTCCCTGGGGAACACTGCCTCGCAGATCCAGATCCCTGCACAGGCCTGCGGCCTTCTCCAAGGGAGGACGGCGCCATTTCCTCAGAGCTGAGCGCAGCGAGAATCTTCCACGTCTCCCACACCTGTGCTCCTACCAGGCAGCGACTTACGCCCAGCTCTTTCCAGTCACGGTCTTCCGCGCTCCTTAGCCTCAGAGGCACTGAGCTGGTCTTGCTTCCAGTGTCCACTCCCTCAGGGGTTCAGAACCCCATTCTTCTTTCCTTCCAGGGCTCCACCTTTGGAGTCCAATTGCTTTGGTTTTTTACCTTAAACCCTCAACACTCAAAATGCTCTATCCTCTTTCCTAGGTTGTTGGAGATACTCATTTAGTCCTTCCTATAACAAGCTGAGCTGGGTGCCTCAAGGGTCCCTTACACCAGCCCTTTGGAGGAAAACCATCATCAGGACTCAGAAACATCTCAGCAGCGTCAGGGAGACTCCCAAATAATTTCCCCTCAACCCTTTGTGATGCTACTCTCGGTGATGGCAAGGAGGCTTTTTAGCATTTGTTGGTGTCAGCCTGAGAGAAGAGGGAACTGTGAGTCAAGAACCACCCCAACAGACGCCGCGTACTGATTAAATGCTCAGAACACCCAGGACCACGAGGTGGACCTGACTAAGAAATTGCATCTCATTTTTATCACTTTATCGTTAAAACCCTAAACGAGCTCTGAAATATCACCTCAAATAGACGAAATCTCTGTAATTACAAGCACACAGTAATACTCTTCTATTTTCTAGCCACAAGGAAGTTGACTGGAGTAAATAAATAAGCACAGTTTACACCTAACTAGCATTTTGCTGGGGAAGCACTGAGGGGATGGGGTGGGACTCGGGATTGGAAGAGATAGGCTCAGCACCTGCCCTCAAGGACCTTACCGCTATTGGAATTACCTTGGATCTGAAGTGGATCTGGGAGGCCACCTGAGAGCAAGAGTGGGAGCTGGAGTGGTGGCGGAAGATGAGTCCTAAGAGGCTGAACTCCTGGTCTCCTGCTTCTAGAGCATCACCTGCTTCATGTGTTCTGTATATTGGATCTCACATTGACTGATGTTTGTGAAAAAGGTTTTTACATCCTTAAAAATGTGTGAACACTAACAAGTATATTCCAGCTCCCCTTTTGGGTCCTTTTTGGGGGTTCTGATGTCCAGAAGACCTGCCTATCACATGCATTTAAGCCTCACAACCAATTTGCCAAGATCTGGCTGATGGGCGCAAAATGACTGTGGAGCTCCTCTTCCTGACCTCCCTCCCAGGCCACTGATCTGTCACCAGCTCTGACTTCCCCTCAGAGGGAGAAGAGAGCTAGCACGGACGGGACGGTGCACCAAGAGGGGCTCCAGGTGCACGAGGTGCCGAGGAGCAGGGGCAGGAAGTGGGCAAGGAGAAGAAGGAAGGAGTGCAAAGGAAGAGGGAGTAGAGGAAAGAGGGGAGATACAGAGGCCAGCCCAGCCCGGAGGTGCCAAGAGCAGCACTGCCAACAGCTCAGCGTCTTCCCTTGCTGTTGTGCCACAAAGTGAAGTCCTAAACTTACAGACTCAATATTTGCTCCAGAATTCATAATCAGATGCTTGATCACAGGCAAAGGCGCACTGAGAGTTACCGTGTGCTAAGCCCTGAGCTCAGGGCCAGGAGGAACGTGGGGAGCCCAGGCCGACCGACGCAGTGTCCCTACAAGCCAATATCCTATTAACCGACCGTCATTTACTGAGAATGGAAAAAAACTGATTTGCTCCTAATATAATTCATGTATGTCTTTCTTGATATTAAAAACAAGAGAATTATCTCATGCACTGAAACATTTTAACTTGATTAGAATTGCCTTCCATTTCACTTATTTTAGTCTTATAACTGAATAGCATTTCTTTCAAAGCACAGAGATAACTTATATTGATAGAGTTATAAAATCTTGTTCAAATTTTGCTTAAAAATCTAATTTCCCTGACTTTCATGTTGACAGACTGTTTCCCATGTTCTTGTTTTTGTTTTTTGTTTTTTGTTTTTTTTTTTGTATTCTCTTAAGACTCTCTAAATCAAAAAACTGCTTGGGAAGGTTGGTATCAGGATTCTGATTTAGAACATAGCATAATTCTCCAGAATACAGCCGCAGCCCAGGCATTGTTTGGCTGATTTTTAGCTCCCTGCAACTACTGGTCTCAGGGTGGGTGGCAACAGCCTGAAACCCAGCAACACTGGCAAATGGGGATTTTTTTCTCTCTCTTCTGAAGGATGCTATCTATTTTGGCAGATAGGATTAATTCCATCTAGTCAGATATATCAGGATCATGTACAGAAAGCAGAGTTCCTGGAATGACATTTATCATTGATTCTGGAGGTGTCTGGTGTCCCTTAAACATTGACATGCAACCCCCTGCCCCAGGAAGCTGCCTTGATGGCCCAACTCCTAATCTGGCTTCGGCTGCTCCAATTTTTCACATGTATTTAATCCTCACAACGATGCTAAGAAAAGAAGTCATATTATTATACCCATTTTAGAGATGGAGAAATTGAGACTTAGATAACGTAACTTGCCTAAGGACTAACTGGAAAGCAGAGGAGCCATGGTTAGACCAGAACTTCAAAGCCTGTGTTCTTACGTACATCACTGTCTACTGAGACCTTGAGGAAAAGTAAGCACACATTTCACTTACATTCGTATTTTTGAGTTTCAACCAAAATGGCTATTTTTAACTTGAGACTCCCAAAATCAGAAGCAAGCACTAACTATGGGTCTTATTCAATCACACCAAGGAGGCAGTGTGTCAGGTGGTAGGAAGAGCCCTGGTCTAGGAGACCTGGTCTATGAGTCATAGTACCTGACACATAGTAGGTGTTCAGTAAACACTTGTGAAATTGAGCCCCACAAGTTACTATATACATTTGATTATGCTTTTCTCCTGGATGTTCAAGAGGACACTCTAATTAAAGATCCCATAGTTCACAGCAGCATCACAGGGGTTGCAAAGCATGGTAGTGTAGCATGAAGAACTACCACCATTTACTGAAAAGCCATTAAATCTCCTTCATAGTAGAGAATTTGGGGGACAAGGATAATGAGATAATGTAGGAGACTTTTGCTCAAAGTAGCCTCTGCCTCTAAGTGCTATTTTGTTCAACTTGTCTTAACTTCTAACTTTGTCCCAGAAAAATCTCAAGGGAAATGAAATTAAGCTGTTTCCCAGATTTGCTTTTCAAAATTAGTCCTGGGCCGGCCTTCAATACTGCAAACACATTCTGTGTGGCCACAAGGGAGGCCTGACTGCACTGAATTCTTGGACCAACTACGAAGCTTTGGGGGCCTGACAAGCTGAGGAAATGCAAGAAAAACGACACAGGTGGGTGTTTTGCACTAATTACTGCCCACCCTGCTGGTCTGTCCGGGGGCATACACCTCTTGGCCTGGCCCTTTGGTTTGTCCTTGCCCTTTCCTGCTATTGGAAACAATGTCTGTTTGCTGCCTCTGCTTGGATTTGGGGCTGGGGAAAGTCACCCACAATGACTAAATAAGGCCAAAGTTTTGCACAAGTGCCGAGGGACCATCATCAAAGTCCCTGCAGTTTCCCAATCCAAATGGTCCCTCTCCATGGAGGTGGGAGGTGGCAAAATTTTACTTGACATTGGCAGCCACCAGCTGGGGTGAGTCATCCCTTCAGAGAACCCATCTGTAAATACTAGACTTCGGCAAGGACTTGGTTTTATCATTTTCTTGGGAACAAAGGCATTCAATTTTAAATCTGCATATTCATCATGCTGGAGAAATAAACACAGTGTGAAACTAACTAAAAGATTTAATAGTCAACATTTAATAATTCCCCAGTCATATGTGGGACAAGATTTTGTTCTAAAGAACGTTAACAACTCATAGATATGTGATCGTGCAGCCAGCATTCAAGAAAGCTATCTTTCTTTCCCACAATAGATTTTTCTTTCATTCTGTGTGGGTTTTCAACAGATTACCCCCAAGAGGAAAAGCCTGCCTACTCTGTCTTTTCCTTATGGTGCTGTGGTCATGGAGTTTTAAGCATTGCTGGGAATTTCCTTTGTATCACAGTCTTTCTTACCTTCTCATCCTTAAAGTCATCTTTTCAATGACATTCTCCCTTTAAAAAATTTTAATGTAAACTGTAAGAACTACACCAGACATGAGTCTTCATTTCAAGCTGGTTCTCTGTTTTTTTTTTTGTTTTTTGTTTTTTGTTTTTTTCTTAGCCACTGAAAGATTGCTTGGGCCCTGGGAAAAATGTAATCTATTGGCTTCGATAGAAAGATTGAGGGAGGAAATTTTAGGAGTCGAACATTCATGAACGCTCTTGCCAATAAAAATGTGGATTTCACCAAGACTTCTTTAAAAAAATGTGGAAAGTTGGGAGAGATATAGAGGCACTGTTTGTGATTGAACTATGTAGGTTCTATTCATGAACTCTACTTCTTTTCCATCATACAAGAAATTAATGAAATCTAAACCAATCCCTCTTGCATAGACATTATTCAGTAGTAACAAGTCCCAATAATGGGGAATCCAGGCTTCCTTCTGTCTAATCATATGGCCATTTCCCCAACTGTTTCACACATGCTAATGGAGTGCGACAAGTAAAATGTATTTGGCTCAGTATATGGTCCAACATGAAATGGCTTCACAACGATGAAACTCCTAATCATTTTTCTCCTAATCTACCACTGCTTTAGGGGGTTGGTGTCTTCCCTGTCATGAGCGATTTCAGTGCACTGATCAGGGTGGACTTGACAGATTCTTTATCAATGTCAAGTGTCTTTTGTGGTTAAGTCCAGTAACGCTAAAACAAAACGCCTCATAGATATTAGATATATGGTGGCATTACAGAATTCTCTTGCAGGCAATATTTTTTGGTCAACCTATGAAAAGAAAAATGGAGTGAGGGCTAAAATCAAAGGAAGATGCAGCAAAAGTCTTGGCAGTTATTTCTGTGGAAGTCAGACAATGTGACTGACATGGGGCCAATCACTCTCCCCTCCTCCATTCAAGTTAGAATAGAACAAAGAGAAATTGCCAACAAAGAAAGCAATGATCTAGGGGGAGGGGACTGAATCTCAATAGGTTTTTAATTTCAAGAAAAAGAACAGTATTGCAGAAAAACATAGGACCCCTGCATAGGCACACACATACATCCATAAGTACATGCCTACCCTTATCAATGAAAATCATACATCTTCCATATGAATTTTTCTTTTGACTCGTGAAGTTAATCTGTTAGGCTTCACTGACATTACCAAGTCTCCCAATATCTAATATTAGTGCAAACTGGCTCAGAAAAAATACAATCCCAAAGTCTCTGAGTAAAATAGAGACTCTGGTTGTTGTTAAATTTGCTTTTGGTAAGTAGAGTTTGCAGTGCCATCAATATTGTGCCTTTTCCAGCAGTCTAGCCACGACAACTTCATTATGGAGAATGTTTGCTTTTTCAATTCATAACAATGGCTCTCCTACCAGCAAATTTTACAAGATCCTCTCATAAGTGTACAAGTGAAGGCTGCCAATCCCCTCTTCCCCCAAATAAAGAAAATATCCCAACCACTTGCTAAATCTGTGGTAAACTGTAGTAAGCCAATGTTTCAGAATACCACTCTCCAGAATAGCATGGAATGCAGGAAGTCTCATTGTCTTTTAGAAACCTGAAAGCCAAGGATAATAAAGTCCTCATCAAAGCTGCAAATGGACAGTAGAAAGAAGTGTTCTAAGTGTTGTGGGTGCTAACCTGGAATTGTTATTTGTTACACTATCAAATCCATAAATTAGTAGGAATGAGCAAGACAGTCTGCACACCCCAAGTCCTCAGCCATCAGCTGCTCTTCTCTACTACACAGTTAAAGGCTAAGGCTATTTCAATACTTTATATGATTTTTTTTCTTCTTTGTACTAATTTAGAAAGTTGGTACTTTAATGTAATTGAATTCACTGAGGCTAAAAATGTCCAGACCTTTTTAATAGGGTACACTTCAATATTAAACTTTGGGGTCTGTTCTCCTCCCAAGTAGGCACTCAGCTCCCGTTAGCACAAATGGCAGTTGTACACAAACATTGGGTAGGAAGTATATATCTCTTTGTCTCTTTGTACTGAGCTCCAAAGAGGGGGGCGGGCAGGGGGAAAGAAAAAGAAAAACAACTTTGAGATTGAATAAAGGAGGTAGAGTTGTTGATTCATTTACCAAGATGAAATTAATGCCTGGCATACCCCAAATTTCAGGGAGCACACACTTTTAATAAGTGAGATGAGAAAATTTCTAAATCATTTTGAATAATACCTAAACCATGTTTCCCTGAGAAATCTGTTTTCCCTCCATCCCCAGCACATACATTAGACCCATTTTGCACTTGTTATGTACATAATGATTCTAGACAACACAAGACAATTTCATGATTTTTTTCTTATCATTTTTACTTATCTACCAGTGAGCCAATTTATGCAGCTTAAACCACTGCTAAAGAAGATGCATCAAAAATTGTCTGTAATCATTACAAATAATAGCATGAAATGTTCACAAGAAGCTGTTTTCTTATCATATTTTCATTAAAACGTCTTTTCACCTGCTTTGCTTTCCCACGTCTGAAACCTGCATTGTAATCAGTCTTATTAACTGAGAACATAAATATGATTTATTATGGTCTGATAATGGAAGCTACGTGGACCCAGAGAAGGGCTATATTGTCCTTTGATAAAATGGCTCTTTTCTCTCAAATGGAGAGCTCTATCATGAGAACATGCAGAATGTAGTGAGTGATTATTTCCTCAGGGTGAGTGATGGCGAAGCCCGACAGAAAATCTTCTTGTTGACCATGACAGCCTCAGAGGGTCCCCAAACCTCCCTGAGTTTGACAACCTGCAGACACTTTTGATGAACTGTATTCTTCTGTCAGAGACAGCCTGTCTGGGAGGAGAAAAGAGACCTTTATTGTCTGATCGGCTATTATTGTCTTGATCTTTTATAAGCAATCTCTAATGCACATGAATATAATATCCTTTCACACAAGTGCCAAGCATAATAGAAATGTAGTTATAGGACACTCCCCCTGGTTATGTAAATGTCCTTACACCATAATTAAGAGAGATGGTTGGTGACTGATAGGGAAAGAAAGAGTAATCAAACTGTTGTAGGATTCCTCCCTATTTTAAAGACTTCAACCCGGGGTAAACAGCATTTATGGTAGCTGTAGTGAAGCAGGTAATTTTGAAGTCTTGGACTAAAAGGAAAAATAGTTTCGAATATGGTATTAGTGTTATATTTTTATTAAACATGCAAATGGCAGCTGGTTTTCAGCCAAAAGTGATTACCATGCTGATATGACTTAGAAGAAAATGAGTATGCCTCTCAAAATACCTGCTGAGGGTTACAGCAAGAACAAAGACCTATTAATAAGGAATGTACTTGCACAAATGGGTCCTCCAGTCCAAATAAAGTTCTCCAATAAATTTCCCTCTTATCCATTTCCAGAAGCCCAAATAAGGCAAAAAAAAAATATTTTTTCAATTAACAAATATATTTGCGGGCAAAACCCTTGCAATTATTGGGCAATTAAATCTACTTCTTAATGTGGCCCTTGGGAGCCATCTCCATTTCTGAACTGTGAAGGATAGTTCTAGATGGTCTTTGAGTTTGGTGACAGAGGTTTTCTGATCTTCCAGATAAAATCCAACCAGACTTGTCGCAAGCAGGCCAGCCCATGGAGGCCAGTAGCCTGATGCTCAACCTCAGCTGCTGGCAGAAAGGAGAAAAAGACATCACCCATCTGAAAAACTGTAATCCCCCAGCAAAATACAATACTCAATTTTTCATTAACCTTCTGACATCTGGACTCAGAGTAGCCCCACACTAATCACTAATGGGTTTTGCATTACCAATTAGTGGAGCAAATACCTCTAGCACTGGTGCCAAAGGGTTAATCATTAGTTTCACACCACTGGGTGGTCAGAGTAGAAGAGCAGCCCTGAACCCAAAAGAGGGGAGACTGAGGGGCAGGGGGGTTGGAGAGAGTTCTCATTATTGAGAAGAAACATGCGGCTCACAGGCATTGACCTCCGTATCTCTCTCCTGGCATCTTGCCTCGAGGTGGATTTAGGTAGTGCACAAGCATGCGCATGCCCACACACGTGCACACAGTTACACCTAAGGTTGGACCCAGAACAAATCAGCAACCTCTCCAGTCTCTGCAGAGCCTGTCCCATCAAAGGTAGAATCAGACCAGGGGAATCTCTCTCCCTCTGTCTCTCAGCACCTCTCTCTATTTGCTTCTCTAAGCAATGACTTTCCCATGGGAATGAAAAAATGTGCCATTGCAGAGGGAGCTGGGGTTTGAGAAGTGTTTGATCTCTCTTAAGAGATAGTTCTCTGAAGTTCTGCCAATGCTCGATTATCTGTACAAATGAGGCTTACAGAAAGTATGGAAAGATTTGATTCACAGATAATCTTCAAACTCCAGTTTGGTCTATATTTTAGTTTCTTTCTGAACAAATTGTACCAGAGCAATTAACAAACAAAGCTGATTGGATGTTTCCTTTCTCCTTTTATGGTCAATTTTGAGGATGTCAGCAGCATGAGGAAATTGTCAAAACACTGGCAACGAGGAGAGAGGAAAGGGAAGAAACAAAATACCCGGATAGTCTGTAAACTAGATAATCTGCTCCTGAATAATCGAGAAGAATCTAATTTCAAAGATAATAAAAGAAGGCCCAGAGAGCAATTCCATCTTGAAAATGCACAACCCCTTTCCCCGACCCCAAAACAGCCAGTAGGAAAACAAATAAGTAAATAAAAAAACCACAAGAAAAATGTGAACCTACTGTCCCCAACCACATTTTCCCTGATTTAATCTACATATGTTCCAAGTTAAATTATATTCTCAAAAGGGTCAGGGCAGGGAGGAGGAGAAGGAAGCACAGAAGACACTTAGTGTTCTCTCTAGCTTTGTTGTCAGGTAGCAACGGGATTGTGTTCAAAACTATACCACCTACAACTCCTGAAATTGAACCACTTCTCTCTCTCCCTTTTTCTTTTTTCTTCTCTCTCTCTCTCTCTTTAGGAAACCCAACATTCAAAAAAGGAACAGCCATGACTCAGCACTTTATTATTTTTTTTAGTCCCAAATTTTTGATTCCTTATACAAAAAAGTACTTGAGAGCATTTGAGACTGAAATGAGAAACTTTGCTACCCTGAATTCTCCACGGTGCTTCCACTCAAGGCCAGAATTTAAAACTTTTCAGTTAAGGAAAGAAAGACTTTTAATGAGCCTAATCACGCACATTATTTTGGCCAGAGTCATTGACTGACTGCACTTATTTCGTTCTGCTTTAGAAATGAAAATCTAATAAAGTAACTGACAGTTTAAATGTCACAGAAATTTTCTCCAACATCCCAACTGGAATTGTGAAAACAGGCTCAAATTCCTCTAATCTCCCTCTCTTTCACCTTCAAATGCCACGCTTCTAAACCAAACCATTTCCTAAGAAATAGCAGAACTTGGTTGGGTTCAGAGGTCGGGGCAAGGGTGGGGAGGAGGAAGACTCTTTCTTCAAGTTGGAGGGGATTTGCTTTTTTCCACACACTAAGGCAAGAAGGACCGGAATCTTGAGGCTGGGAATGTTCTGCCTCTTGCAAGGGAATTCAAAGGAGCCATTGTGTTTGATACTTTGCTTCCCAATTGGCCTCTGACAGCAACATCAGAAGCAACAGATACTCCAGTTCTACATCTGGAAAGAGGCATTTTTTTTCACAAAGAAAGAAAAAAAAAAACCCACTCCTGAAGACATTGAAGCCTAATTACTCCATATTCCATTGTCTTAAAGATTGAGATCTCTCTGATACTATGTGATAACCCCTTGAGGAATGGGAGCAGCTCCATTAGGACTTGAACAGATAGCATTTCTATGCTTCCCCTTCGATAAAGCTAATATTCAAAATAAGCAAACTGGTCGGATGCCTTCGTTTCCCCAGCCACTGAATTGTAATGATCATTGCAGAGGCTACAATACCATTAATTAAGGTGCCAAGTGGAAAATAAACTCTTCACTAGAATGTAAAAGGGATTCAGGCTGAACAGGAGTAAACAATCAAGGAATCAGTTTAGGTTAACCACTGTCCCACTTGCTCTTCTGGCAGATGTATAAATCGAGTCCTCAGATTTATGATGGGGCCTTTAGAGTTCTGAATAGTCTGGACCATAGCATCATAAATCCATGCTAAGGAACAGAAAGTATTCTGAGCACCATGGTCATTACACTCATGGTAGATGAGGCCACTACACAATATCCCATGGTAGAAATTTCCCCCATTTCTAGCGCTACTGTGACCCAAACAGAGATGAGCCAAGGGCAGGAAAAGAAAAAAAGAATGGGAGTACACTCTGGGAAGCACTGAGCAGGTACAGAAGAGAAGGTGGGGCAGGAGAGAGGGCATTAGTTGGTAGAGAGGGTTTATGAAACTATTAGCGAGGATGATAAGGGGGAAAAAGATAACCACTGAGAAAGCATCCTTTCCCAAATTTCAATCACACGTGAAGAACCCTGGGTAATTTTAGTTGTTCTGTCAGCCAAGTTAAATCCTGAGCCTCTCAGAAGCCATTGGAAATGTCTCAGGTTATTTTGCTGTTTCGATGGAAATTAAACTTGTAAATCAATAATAGAACAGAACCAACTCTGTGGGGATCCCTGGGTGGCGCAGCGGTTTGGCGCCTGCCTTTGGCCCAGGGCGCGATCCTGGAGACCCGGGATCGAATCCCACATCGGGCTCCCGGTGCATGGAGCCTGCTTCTCCCTCTGCCTGTGTCTCTGCCTCTCTCTCTCTCACTGTGTGCCTATCATAAATAAATTTAAAAAATGTTTAAAAATATATAAAAAAAAAAAAAAAAAAAAAAAAAAAAAAAAAAAGAACCAACTCTGTGTGAAAGCACTATTCCTTTATCTTCTATTCTCCAGCATTCTTGCCCAAACAATTTAAGGTTCCAAATGCAAGTGAAAACATTTAAGTTTGAGATTTCCTTGTACAATTTCAGTATAAGTCTCCTATTGAAAGAACATTGTGAAGTCGACACGAAGAATAAAATTGTATAGCACTCTTCTGCTCATGGACTAGACCTTGAAAGCTTTTGAAGTGATTGGTGTGTGCATCCCAGGGGAACCTAGGATTGCAGACATGAGTAACATCAACAGACTCCTCAAACTTGCCCCTGTTCATCCTTTGCTGGCTCTGCTCCACTGCTGTCCTTCTCCTGGGCATCTTCTTTTCCTCTTCGTCTCTTTTTAATGTATGTCATCTGCTATTCTTTCCTCTAGATTTTTACCATCTGTTATTCAGCTTTATTTTTTTCTATTGTATATTTTTGTCACAACTTCTTTATTTTTATTATCCCATGATAAGCTTTGCATTCCTTTAGACCACACGCACAATATTAAATAAGTCTTTGAACTAACGATATCAATTCCCATTATAGAGACAGCTACTCTCCCCATCTCTAGCTGCCTTTCTCACTCCAACAATTAAGACTTTTGACATCTGGAGCAAGATTAAGAAATGTGTATCCATTGCTGGCCCGTTGCTGGTGCAGAAATGGTGGTGGTTGCTGAGAAACCCTGAAACAAACACCAATCAAAGTGACAGTGTGACATTCCCAGCAAAGACCAGAACTAATACTTGGGAAGAGTGTCCTCTAATCCTTGATTCTTGAACCCCAACCCTGAGACCCCAGGAGTACCCAGTGCATCCATGGTTCCAAAAAAAACCTCAGTCTGGTTCTTGATTCTCAACTCCATACTGAAAAATTAGACTAAAGCCTAATTTGGAGTAATCTCATTTCCTAGTGACCTTGTGGTCACTCTTGTGAACACTTCTTCAAGGCTTTGCCAAAATCCTACATTTTTATTCACTCCATTGTAAAGGTTTCATTTGGCTATAAAGACTTATGTCAATTAAAATTATATTTTTTCATCTTCTTGGAGGCTTCACATTGACAACGGACTGTATGACTGCATCTGCTGTGTTGAGTGATCTCTCAGCTATAATCACAGCCTCTGGAGCATGTCATTCCCAGCATCATTTTTTTTTTTTTTACAAGTGTGAAAATATTAAAGTTAAATATTCTGCAATAGAGCATCTCCTTGTGCTAATCATCTGATTTAAAGTTAAAAAGGTAGAAACCTCATATATATGACAAAGATTAAAAGGAGAAATGAAATGAAAAATATGGAAAGGGTGGCACCTGAGTGGCTCAGTCCATTATGCATCTGCCTTTGGCTCAGGTCATGATCCCAGGGTCCTGGGATCAAGCCCCTCATCGGGCTCTCTGTTCAGCGGGGATCCTGCTTCTCCCTCTCCCTCTACCTGCTGCTCCCCCTTCTTGTGCCCGCTCTCTCTCTCTCCATCAAATAAATTAATTAATTAATCTTTAAAAAAGAAAAAATATGGAAAGGGACATTCTCTTCTGGGACTGTCATTCAGGTAGAGGCAGGCAGATAACTCTTCCTGATTCCTGAGCATGGGAGGGTCATCAGCCAGAGAAAGCCAAACCTTTAGTTTCCACTTCTTACACAATCACTTCTGGGACTATTGACAGCAGAAGTCAGCCAGCGAGAGCTCAACCATCCTGATACACAAATGCATGTTATGTGATAAACACATGATGGAGTTCTCACAAAATGGGATGGACAGTAGAGAAAAAGAAAAATCAAAAATAGGGTATCCCACACTGAGGAGTCCAATAGTGATGACGACATAAAACTCATTTCAAACCATATAACCATAAAATGGAAATCTCTTGCCCATGTAACTGGAAAGTCCAAGATGAGGTCTAGCTTCTGATGTCGCTCACCCAGATGCTCAACAGTGTAGTTAGAAATCTATTTCTTTTTTCATCATCTCTTACCTCTACCTTATTCTGTGTTAGTTTTAGTTTCAGGCAAGATTTTTCTACCTGGTGGTAAAGAAAACCAGCAGCAGCTCCAAGCTTACACTGACCTTTACCAGGGCATCCTAGGAAAAAAAGTATGTCTTTCTATTTCCCAGAAATTATATCAAATCCCCAAAGGACTCTTAAGAGTGCTACTTGGATCATTTGCTGATGGAGAAGCCTGACCATTTGATTGACAGCCTTACCAGAGTCACAAGGAATGTGGGAGGGGTAGATCTCAAGGAAAAAAGGCTTTTATCAGAAGAAAGGAGAATGGAGGCTGGGTAGTCAAAGGCAGATGTCCTTCAAGCAGTGCTCTTCCAGTCACTCTGAAACTAAATCACTTGCAGGAGACTTAGGAACTCATTAGCATCCCCTGGCTCAATGGAAAGATAGCTCCTCACCTTGCTCCAAGTTACTGCAGTGTTTTTTGTTTTGTTTTGTTTTTGCCTGAGCAGAGAACAGACTTCAGCACTTTATGAGCCCCAACTACATGGATGAATAAGATCTACTCAGCAGCTTGCAATGATTCCTTTATTGCCATTACTGACCATCATGTAAATAAGTAGTTACTGACTTAAGAACTCACTATTTACTCAATAACCCTTGATGGGAACTGTGATCCCTTTACACACTGTTATAGAAGTACATAATTATAGACTTTTCAAATGGGTATTTCTTTTAGGCATTTGCCTGTAATAGCTCCTTCAAAGCTGTTAAGCTTTTATCATGTGAAGACCCAAGTAGAAAATATTTAGTTCACTCCTCATTGACCTAATAGAGAACAAACTCATCTTTAAGATGGTGTTAGCTTCCTGCCAAGAACACATGGATAACCTTGTAAAAAAAGGTCTGGCTTGGGCTATTTGGGCAGGAAATCACATTGCTATTAGATCGCACTCACCTCATTTGGTAATTAAATATTGACACTAACTCATCATTGGTCATTGTTTCTATAGTCCCTCCTGAAGGAAGCCTTGTCACATCCACTTGTCCTGACTTTATTACTTACTATCCAGTGAGGGTCCCCTAAAAGTAAAGATCCAGGTGGGTCCCCTGACTTCAATCTATTTCATTACTGAAACGCAGCTTAATTCTTATTTAATGGAGAGTAAGTTTTTTAGGCGTATTAAATAAATTGGTCACACCAAGGAAACCACATAGAAGATCACTGAGAGATACTTGCTGAGGTCATAGGCTCAATGAAATTCTGTGATATACATTGCAGTGCGATGCATATATCTGACACAATGAATATATGCAACGTATCTCACATACAAAAATTAGTGACACACCATGTTCAAATGGGTCTTAAGGATACATAGTGAAGTTTAACTTGCTTAGTTCAAAACAAGACACCACAAAGTGTTCACAGCTCTGTCAAAGGTGGAAGGCTAAATGAGGGAGATACAAAGATAAAGTTTGTGATCATGCTTGCTCAGCTACATCAGGATTTTACATTTACGAGCCCCATGTCCTACCATTCTCACTCTCTCTCATCCTCACCATTTACAACTTCTACCTCAGTCTCGGAGAAGTGCAGCTCCTTTCTCAGCTTTCTACCTTTGCACATGCAGCTTCTTCTGACCAGAATCCCCCCTCCTCCTTTTTTCCATCTACACCTTACTAAAATGTCACCTCCTCAAAGAAATTTCCCTCGTTCATGCAGGCAGAGCTAGCCACACACCATCTCTGCTTCTGAAGCACATTCTACAAGCATCTATTTGAACAATATGCATTTGTTTGTATGCTCTCCCCCGACTACACTTTTGAGCTTTGTAAAGGTCAAGATTATGTCTGATTCATGACTGTCTCTTTAGGACTCTTGCAGAGTACCAGGTACAAACAAGTCTTTAATAAAATGCTGAGTGACAGTCATTTATTTGACTGCATTCCTTCTGTGGAGAAAAAGCAATGTTGCCCTCACTGCATTTCTGCTGTCTGGGCCTCATAGTTCTCGTGGGAAAAGAGATACAGGTACATAAACAGGATTAGATTAATTCAGCCAATGCTTATGGAGAGTCAAGAACAAGCGATGGGTGGAAGGGGACTTGGAAGCTTGAGGAGAGGAAGGAAGAAGAGAGGGAGAGAGCAAGCCAAGAAAGATGGAGTAAGGCATTGCAGAAGGAGTAGGACAGCATGAGCTGAGGGGAAGAGGAAGAGCATGAAAGAAGGAGAAATCTAGGAACTCTAAGGGGAGGGAGCTTGGGAGCAATGGGAAGTGCAAGGGTAAGAGACTCCACGTCAGAGAGGCCGGAGTAGGACTCACCACTGACAGTTTGCATTGCCAGGCTGAGCAATTTGCAGTTTGGACTCTGCAATGGTGGAGATAAGGAGAAGAGAGTGACAAGGAGGCATCTGGTCCCACGTGGGCTTTGGTAGACCAATGAGGACGCTATGAAGACTTGGTCTCCAATGCTGCAGAATCAAAAACTTGAAACATGTTTTGCAAGAATCTAATGTCTCCATCAATTTTAGTGAAACACAGGCCATCCTGGATGCAGCAAATGAGAGAATAACTTGCAGGCGATCAGCCCTGGCATTCCGTAGTCTCCAGATCCTCAAGTATGCCAGGTACTTGCCGCGTCCTCTGCCAGGGACCCACTTAACCCTAGGCATTCTCATGGCTTTCCTTCTGTCATTAAGGTCCCTGCTCCAATATCATCTTTACAGAGAACCCTTTCCTAACTGCCATGTCAAAATAGGAGTCTATCACCCTAGCCCGTTGTCCTGCTTTATTTTTTCCTCAAATCACTACTGACCACCTGAAATCATATTAAATGTCTATTTGCCTATGCCCTTACTATCTATATCCTCCAATACAGGAAGTGTCAAAGTTTCTATAAAGAGTTAGATAGTAAATATTTTAGAATTTGCGGGACATATTGTCTCTGTAGTACCTACTCAACGCTGCCAGGGTAGCATGCAAACATTCATCAACTCATAAATAATCATTTACTTATGCTTGTGTCCCAATAAATCTTAACTCACAAAAATAGGCTGTGGGCCACATTTGCCCATGCGTCATAATTTGCCAATCCCTGCTTTACTAGAAAGATCCATGAGGTCAGCAACTCTTTATCGTGCTCACTCATGGATTTCCAGAGCTTGGCACATAGTAGGCACTCAATAAGTAACTTTTAAAGAATGAATGAATGAATGAATGAATGAATGGAGTTCTATGGAAAACAGGATTAGAGGGATACTACACCCATGGGAAAAAAATATATATATATATAATATTTATATATATGCCCTTTGTGATGGTTAATTTTACATATCAACTTGGCTGGGCCATGGTGCCCAGAAATATAATCATCATTATTCTGGATGATTCTGTGTTTGGGGGTGAAATTAACGTTTAAATTTCTGGACTCTGAGTAAAGCAAATTGCCCTCTACATGGGGTGGGCCTTATCCAATTAGTTGAAGAACTGAAGAGAACAAAAGAATAACCTCTCTTGAGCAAGAAGGAATTCTGCTCACAGATGGCCTTTAGTTGCTCTATCAACCCTTCCCTGGTCTCCAGCTTGATGGCCCATCCTACAAATTTTGGACTTGTCAGCCTCCATAATCATGAAACACGTAAGTCAACTCCTTAAAGTATACAAATGTGTGCACACACACACATTCATCCTATTGGTTCTGTTACTCTAATAAACACATAAATATACATCAGATTTACTTAATTGTCAAGGCAGGAAACCAGTCAGTTCAGTAGAACTGGAAGACTTCAGCTGGTCATGCTCTAATCATTGTCATATCAGAGCTCAGGGGTGCCCTATGGTCTTCAGGGAAATGTTCCTCAGCTCATATATTTTCCCCAGAAAATAACTTTCTGTGCTTGGTTTCCACCCATTTCCACTTCTATATCTAGTCAACTTGGGTGTGCACCATACATGAGAGTCATACAACATTGCTCACTCCTCACCATTCCCTGAAGGTCAAGCTCTCTCAAGTTTCTATACTTTTGCATATGCTACACCCTCTGCCTGAAATGACATCTGACTGCCTTTTCACCTGGCTAATTCCTTTCCACTCTTCCACAGCTCCCCTGGAAACCCCCATAGGACAGGGCTAGGTGTTGATTTGCTTCTGTTCCACCTCCAGACTCCTCCCTGTCCCACTGCCAAATGTGATCTGCAACCTCCTCAAAGGCAGAGACTCCTGCTCACCTCTCTTACTCACCTCTTCCCACTGCTAGTCTATACCTGACATGCAAATAGGGCTTCGATGGGCAAAGATCTATAAATGAAGAAAAATAATTTAAGCAACTAGACCAAGTATAAGATGGTGTTGCTTACTTGTGATCTGAAAAATACAGCTTAGTATCACCCAAGGAAGATGCAAAGCCAATTCCAAAGGTATGAAGTATCTGCTCTGGAGGCCTCTGGCTGGGCAGAGCTCCTGGTGACTTAGAGAAAGATTGCTCAGAGTGAGCACCAAAGGAGGGAAGGTACTGCACTCTCCTCTCAGCTCCATGCCATCTTTCTTCCTGACTTCTCAAAACACTAATGAGGTGGGAGTAGGGTGGGAGGTGGAGTGATTAAAAATAGCCAAAGCCTGAGCAACTAGTTTCAGCTCTCCCCCATCTCAAAAATGTTGAGCTCTCACTATGGGAGTAATTTGGGGGCTCATGTCTTTTCGAAAGACACTACTAGGAAAATGGGATTTGCTTTACAGCAATGAACAGACAGCTTAGATGAAACACATCTGACCCATGGAGGCAGGTTCACCTGGTTGACAAGAGATCTCATTAGCATGAGTGTCCTAGTAGATGGCTCCTAACTAGCTTGGATTTTGTTCTAGTAGATTATAAGACTTCCTGGTTCTATCACCTGACCTGCTCTAGAACTTTTGTGCTTCAAGCTTTTGTTTCTTAGTACCTCAGTTTCTGCATCTGTAAAACAGGGAGAATAATTCTTGCCACCTGCCACACAGGAGGGTAATGCAAATAAACAAGGCAGCATCTGTAAAGCACTTTGCATTTCCATTACTTCCTCTCTATGAATCTGAAGTAGGATTATTATTACTGAAAATGTCAGCTATCATCTGAAAGGCTTATTTCAATCAAAAGGCTTTCTTGAGGAACATTTCATAAAGGAAAAGTGAAAGCATGCACATTCTCCTTGGAACTATCATAATTAGTCCCAGTAACAGTTGGGCCATTTTTTTTTTTTCAGTTCATTTATAGTCAGATTCTACAAAATTGAAAACATCCAACATCTGGGCTGAAAAACTTGTACAAAGCCAGAAAGCCCCCCAAATGGGCATGTGTGGGCTTCAGCAACATAGGAGCCAGATGTACTTTTTGCCTCAACTACTCTTTTCAACCTTTAGGAAAAAAAATATAACTAAATTTTCACATTTAAAAAATCCTTGGTTTTCTTCTCTATTTTTTTTTAAAGTATCTTCTCTGATTAGTCACAAATTTCAGACTCTTTCCAAATAATCAGGAATCTCTAGAAAAGGAATCTTTTAATGAATGTATAAAAGCACTTAGGGATCCAGTTTTAACATGTAAACTTTTACAGAGACAAAGAACAATTAACACATATTGCCCCTACATTATGGCCAGGGCCTGTTTTAAACACTGAGTGGTATTATCTCATTTAATCTTTGTATCCATTCCATGAAGTGGGTACTATCATCTTTCTCATTTAGCAGGTAAAAAGAATCCAAGAAACAGGGAAATTAAGTAACTTTCCCAAAGCACCATTAGTACAGAAAAAAGCAAAGTATTTTGGTCACTTCTTGATGTTTCAAAGAAAATTTTGCTTATTTCTACCTAGATACAGCAAGAACCTAGGACAATCTTTGATATAATAAATTTAAATTTTCCCCAACCAGATTAAACCACACTGTCTCCTGGGAGACACAGAGCCCATACTACAGCTTCCAGAGATCAGATGGTTCAGGCTCCAAGAAACAATCCTAATTTGAAAATTTGCCTGTTTCTGCCATCTTCTTTGATATTCTAGGGGAAGAAAACACACACACACACACACACACACACACACACACACATTCACAGTAACTTTTTTCAGCTATTTGCTGAAGAAAAGCTGTCTTCAATTCCTGTTGTTTGCAGCACGCCACCCAACAGCATCTAGAAGCTTCCTCAGGGAAGCAGGGGAATTGGGTGGATTGCCAAACAGCCTTAGAAAATCTGCTGGGACACTCCATCGAAGGGCTTTGTGAACAAAGATAAAGAAAGCACATTAGCGTTGCCTTGTTTCATGAAAAAAGGAACACACACAACAAAACTTGATTACAAAATCTCATTTTACAAACTCAAGGTAA
Source organism: Canis aureus (assembly GCF_053574225.1). NCBI lineage: Eukaryota > Metazoa > Chordata > Mammalia > Carnivora > Canidae > Canis > Canis aureus. The sequence continues at coordinate 16,627,898 of NC_135618.1, read as the reverse complement.
GATGCACCTCCCTGGGGCAATGGCCCAGCACCCCCGTAGGGTTCTTCTACCCTGTGCTCTCTAAGTAAAGACCTGATTCGACTCCAAGGGTTGGGTTAGATAAAACCGGAAGGGTTTATGTGCTCAGCATTTAACTTTAAACATTTCTTCATGGAAATTTACAATGCACATAATTTACATATTCAATACCAGTGACAATTTACTTCTCCCATCTGAACAGGGCTTTCAACTATGCCACTTGAACTAAATTAATAAACAGTAATTACAGAATGTTGTGTGAGCTAGCTGTTGATGTTGAGCAGATTCTAATCAACACCTTCTTTTAAGGGCCAATTAAAGCTGAATGTATGCAATATAAACATCTTTGAGTATTTAGACATGAACCGCAGAACAAGGTAAAAAAAAAAAAAATTAAAATCCAAACAATTAGACTAGGGATGAGCCAGTCAAACCTGGAGAGATGGACCCTTTTCTGCCAGTCTCTAAAGTCATGTTAATTTCCTCAAATGATGAGAATTTTTGTGAAATGGGGGGGCTGTAAGGACTCATTAGGCCAAACCCCATCCGTTTTGAGATTTCTTCAACATCTTGTATTATTTTCCATATGCTTTAAGTTTCATGGCATTTCTTTTAAAATTGCCTCAAACACTTTTCTCCTTAATTCATGTGCATCTCAGCGAAAACTTAATCTCCATATTTCTGACTCATTTATGTATAAATCATCTATGTGCCATTCGGTATCTAAGAAACCTCTCCCAAAGCCCCTTCCTTGGCCATCCAGGAGCTTCAAAACAGAGTGTGCCCCAGGCCCCTCTATGGGGGGTTTTATCCCAAATAAATAAAACACATACAAATTACTGAGGAGAGGGATTAGGAGCTACGGAGAGGAGAAATCAGACAGCATTTCAATCATCAATAGTCCTTCAAATCAGTTACCTCTGTTTCTTCACATGGCAGCATCTGGGGCTGGCTTCATGGCTTTGGGAAAGAGAGTATAGGGGAGACATTCCAGGAATGGTAAAAACTCTGGATAATGTACAGAACTCCAATAGTGACCACTGTATGTGGTAGTGAATGGGTTTCTCCCATAGCTGGGAGATAATGATAACCTCATTTCTTCCAAAATAAGCATCTCAAGAGGTTGGAATGGGAGCAATTTGCCTATTGATAGGGCTTTCTATGGAACAGAAGACGGCATCCCTATGTGAAGTCTAGGATGAGCCTAGTCTGAGTGGATGCATGAGGATACACTCCTGAGCCTCATCACCTATAACCCTGCCTCCCCCTTTCTAATATAGCCTCAAGGGCTATAACTTACCAGCGCCTTGCTTTCCTCAGGCTAATTGACTCCTGCTTTTACAACACACCTGGGCCATCTGTCCTTCCTCTTTTCTATGCAAATCTCCCTTTTCTCTCACCTGGACTTGCCTCATCCCTGACTATCCAAACTGTGCCCAACCTCAAGGCTAACTTTAGGCTTCTCCTACTGTGGATTGTTACCCACTCCACTTACAGCTCTGCTCATCTTCGCCTCTTAACTAGATTACAAACTGCCTGAGGACAGAGATTTTGTACTTACCTGCCTTTGCCATGGCACCTAGCTAGCCTAGGACTATTTATTTGAGAAAGTGTTAAATGAATATTTGTTAGATGAATATGAATGAAGCTTTTTTCAAAGTCAACAAAATGAAAGTCTCTTTTGGCTTCAAATATTTCCCAATAAAATTTGGAAGTATAATGATAGACTCTGTGCCAGAAATCAAAATTTCAAGATAGTTCTTATTCACTAGTCATATACTAAAGAGGAGGATTATGGAGCCATGGGGCTGGGAAGGACCACAGGAAATCATTTTATCCCATAGTCCTGCCTCTGAAGAGGACTATGCTAAATATACTCTTAAAAGATACTTGCTGATTTTTGCTCCATGTAGAATTATAACCACAGTAATATTAATAGCGATCATTTATTGAGTGCTCACTACAGGAAAGAAAAGGCTCCTCATTGCTGTCACTCCAGCCTGTCTGAGGCCTGGGAGCCACATTTCTGTGAGTACAAGCCAGGTGTGCCTATGAAGTGATGCCACCAGGGAAGATGCTCCAGATTCTCCTATCCCTCATCTTTGATCCATTTGAACAGTTCAGTTTTGCCCTCCCTCTCTTCACATTCCGTACGGCTCCATGGATAATCTTCTCATGGCATCACTCAACATCTCAGCTCAGAAGCAGGAAAGAAGAGAGTTCTGGGGCGGCAACGTAAGCCCTTAGGCCTCTCCGGAGCTTTGATCCCATATTTCTAACCATGTGTATGTCATCTTCACTGGTGTCAAATAATGTACCTCAAACATTACGTGCCCCCCAGTGAATCTCTGTACCCTTTTCCTGCTAAAACGAGCTCTTTTTTTTCTCTTTCTTGTTTTCTTTTCTTATAAATAGTATCAGTACTCATTCTTTCACCTGTACACAAAATCTGAGCTTTATCTTTGACAATATGGTATGGAGGAAAGAGTAGGGGCTTTGGGGTCTAATAGGACTGAATTTGAAAACTGCCTTAACATTGACTAACAGCTCTGTGGCTTTGGATAAACTTGTCTGAATATATTTTCCCACCTGAAAATAGAAACATATTAACAAGGCTATCACATATTAGACCCTCAAAAATGTTTATTTCCTTCACTTTCTTCCTTTTTCTCTTCTGTCTCACCCTATCTCCCTTTCTCTCTCCTTCTCCTTCCCGCAAAACAAACCAATCACCAAGCCCTATTAATTATGAATTTTGAGTAACTCCTCCCTTCTTTCCACCCCTACTCTTTTCAACATCTCACCTGCAATAGCTCCTGATCCACATCTTCTACAGCTGTTTCCTTCTTCTCTAATCTATCCTGCTCTCTGCTATCAATTATATGAACAACTAACTCCCCTACGTAAAAAATCCACATTTGTTCACAGCTGCTTCTAGGATTAAAAACAAACTCCTTGGCAGTATATTCACGGCCCTTATACTCCTAACGTACTTTTTCAGTCTTTTCTCCTGCTAGTTCCCAAAGCTCCTCCTAGGTTTTATCTGAGTTCTTGCCATTCCTTGATTATGTCATGTTTTTTAGTACCAATGGGTCTTCATGCATGCAATTCCCTTCCTCATCCAACACACACACAACCTGGCAAACCTCTGCAGACATTTCCTGACACTGATTAAATGTGATTTTCTTGTGAAAACCATCCTTGAACCACATAGGCTAGTTAGGTTGTTCCCTCTGAGCTTTCAAAGGCCCTAATTAATTGTGGTTGGTATCTTGTCCTCTTTCCATTCCAACTGTCCCCTGGGTCTTGACATTGCTTTATATAGTTTCACATCCCTACAGGTTGTATCCACCCTGAATCCAAATGTCCTGCACCCTGGTATTCCCTGCCTGTATAAATACATACGACAGTCATCCCTTCTGAGAGAGCAAAGTATTAACTTTTTAGCCTGGACTTTGGTATCAGAGAATCCAAGTTTCCAGTCTTAGCTTCACTGTATATTAATTGCATGATCTTCAACCAAATGCCCAAAGTCCCTGAGCCTTAGTAGTACCTTCCTCATGTAACTGTTATAAAGATTAAATAACTGGCATAAAAATAGACATATAGGTCAATGGAACTGAGAGTCCAGAAATAAACCCTTACAATTTTTGTAGTCTATTGATTTTCTATGAGGATGCCAAGACAATTTGACAGGAAAGAATAATCTTTCAACATATAAGGCTGAGACAACTGAATATCCATATGCAAAAAAATAATATTGAACCCCTACCTCACATCATATATAAAAATTAACTCAAAGTGGATCCTAGACCTAAATATAAGAGCTAAACTATAAAACTCTTAGAAGAAAATACAGGAGTAAATCTTCATGAGCTTGGATTGGAAAAGTTTTTGATGTGATATCAAAAACACAGGAGATGAAATAATAAATAAGATGTACTTCACCAAAATTAAAGAATCAGGGATGCCTGGGTGGCTAAGTGGCTGAGCATTCACCTTTGGCTCAGGGCATGATCCCAAAATTCTGGGATTGAGTCCCACATTGGGCTCCCTACAGGGAGCCTGCTTCTCCCTCTGCCTATGTCTTGCCCTCTTTCTCTGTGTCTCTCATGAATAAATAAATAAAATCTTTTTTAAAAAAAATAAAGAATTAGAGGCTTCAAAGGACACTATCAAACTGAAAATACTACCACAGAATAGGAGAAAATATTTGTCAATCATACTTCTGATAAAGGAATCTGTATCCAGAATATATAAAAAAACTTAAAACTCAACAATGAAAGACCATAACCCAATTTAAAAATAGGCAAGATATTTGAATAGATACTTCTCCAAAGAAAATATACAGATGACCAACAAGCACACGAAAAGATGCTCAACATCATTATTTGTGAGGGAAATGCAAATTAAAACCACAATGAAATACCACTTTACACCCACTAGAGTGGCTAAAAAATAAATATATGGACAATAATAATTTGTCAGTTTCTCACAAAGTTAAACAGAGAGTTGCCATATGACCCAGCAATTGCACTCTTATGCAAATACCTAGGAATATAAAAAATATATGTCCACACAAAGTTGTACACCAATGTTCATAGTAGCATTATTCATAACAGTCAAAAATTGGGAGCAATTCATATGTCTGTCAATCGATGAAGAAACAAAATATGACATATCCATACAATGTAATATTATTTACGTAAAAAGAAATAGATGATACATGCTACAACATGGATGAAACCTGAAAACTCTGTAAGTGAAATAAGCCAGACCCAAAAGGTCACATATTGAATTATTACAATTATATGAAAAGTTCCAAATAAGCAAATCCATGGAGACAGAAAGATTAATAATCACCAAGGGATAGGGAGACGAGGGGAATAGAAAGTGCCTGCTGATGGGTAGGTATTTCTGTTTGGGGTGATCAAATGTTCTGGAATTAGATAGTGGTGGCAGTTTGCACTCTTCTATGAGTATCCCAAAAGCACTGCATTATATATTTTAAAGAGATAGATTTAATGATATCTGAAATATATCTCAATAAGGCTATTATAAAAAATCATTAAAGTTAAAAAATATTGAAGATTATGTGAGATACTCGGCACATGGTAAATGTACAATAAATAGTAGTTACTATTATAATGTTCACCTCTTTTGCTGGATTGTTTTTATCCTGTGATAATGTCTGGATTGATTTCTGGACACCTGAACATGAGCCTCTTGAAGATAAGGACCATGATTTGCTTAGAATTTATAACTTTTTTATTTCTCTCTCTCTAGTCTCTGGAGAGATGTTTGGCATAGACAAACCTATATATGACATCACATCACATCACATCACATCAGATAACTATAGATAAATTAAAATGAATGAGTGAGCAAGTGAAGTTTTCACATGCATGTTCAGCACCTGTATACTATACTGGGCTTGAGCTTAGACATTTTCAGGAAAACACAGACCAACATGCAGGGTTGCTAACAGTCCCAGGGACCCTTCACAGCTATTCAAAACCCTGAGTTTGGAGGGAGAGAGAGGAGTAAACAGAGATAGCTAAATCCTAGATAAGGTTTCACTTGGCCTGACCCCTTCACTGAGTTACTGTCAGTTCTCCTGAGTTAAAGTTCTTCAGAAACTGATAAATTCAAACTTCAAAACACAGAAAAACTCAGAGCTAATAAAAAAAAAAACCTAAGATTTTTAATTACTTTTATTCTAAATCATAACTTTCTCACAAAAAGCTGCCAGTGGCTCTTTCTGAGCTCTACTGAGAAAGCGTAAGTTGTGATTTGGTAATTCCAGTCCCATTTTACACAGGATTCCAGTCTCCTTTCCTGTCCCTAGGAGAGACTAGCAATCAGTCACAACATATTTCCTACCAAGCCTGGATGTGGCTAAAAATCCTCTCAACACAGTATTCCAAGAAACCACTACAACCTGTTTCACTTATCTATTGCTGCATAACAAATCACTCTAAAACTCAATGGCTTAAAATAATAACCATTTTATTATCTCAGATGGGGCCATTAGTTGAAGAACCTCAGTTCTTCTCTACCTAACTTCTCTGTATTACTTGGGCTTATCATAGCATGGCAGATAGGTTCCATGAGTGGAAACTGCCCATTCCAAAACATCATTTCCACCACATTCTACTGGTCAAAATCAGTCACAACATCAGCCCACATTCAAGAGAATGAGAAAGAGAAATGATCTCTACCTCTTAATGTGAAGAGCAGCTTGTCTATACTGCCAGGGGAGGAATTATTGACAGTCAACTTTTGAGAGCTACCATAGAAGTTCGTGTTCTTCTCACATGCAGGTTATATTCCCTCTCTCCCTAGATTTCTAAAAGTCTCATCCTATCATGGCACCAGCATCAGCTTAAAGTCTGAAATTTCATGATTTAAATCAGGTATGGCTGCAGAGGTGTGGTTCCCTTTGCACAGATACTCAGGGATGATTCCTCAAGTTCAAGTAAAGTAAAATAAAGGTAAGTTTCCTAATCCCCACACACCCAGCATATGGCAGTGAAAAGGGGACAGGATAACCACAACAGACACTCCCATTCGTAAATGGGGGAGGGGTGTGGGAGGCACATGGAAGTTACTGGTCCATAGCAATTCTGAAATCCTCCAATGTCCCTGGCATAGGGCTCAGTTCTGCCCCCTGAAGTACTTCCATGGCTCTTAGTTCGGCCAAGTCATTATTTCTTCTCCATTAGAAATGCTTTATGTTTGCTGCAGAATAACTTTCTTAATGTGCTTTCTGACCATTGGAAGTTAAGGCCTCAAGACTACTTTTAATTTTTAACTATGTTTGTGCTTTTTAGTCCCTGCTGGTATGATTATTTTAAGTTTTTGTAGGCTTCCTATATCAAATTATAATTTATTAAAAACAACCCACACTCATAAATCTCTCCAAAACAAGTTCCTCTCCGCCTTGGGCTGAAAGTCAAGGTGCTGTGGGAAAAATGCCATGAAGACTCTTACAAACTCTTTGTCAAGCTGAGATAGTATAGGAAACAGGGCCTTATAATTCTTAAAACCCTATTGTCCAGCTCAGAAGATCTACAAGACACAAAGCTAAATCTTTCTGAGGTTTTCACAAAGGGTCTTATAACCACATCTTTGATCCAATTTTGACCTCAAGGTCATGATTTACTGGCACTGTCATGGAGTTAATCTCTGCTTCCAGATTCTAATTTATTTTAAGAATTTTTTTATAGGCTGGAGAGGTTGGGAATGAGAAACTGTTTTATTTTCCAGCTCAGCAGATCCTGGGCTGGGAATGCTCCCTCATGATTCTGCTGGAAAACAAAATAGTTCCTTCTCTAATTTATCTCTCTCCATCTGTACCTTAGGAGGCACCACAAAAAGCAATAATTTTGTCCTTCCAACATTCTGCCTGATAATCATCTCAGGAAAATCCACAAGTTCATTAGATACATATTTTCTATCTTCCATGTTATTTCAGGGCCACTTACGGCCATTACATACTTCAGGTCACCTTTTCTCCAGCATCCAATACAATTTTCTTATGGTTATTAGCGTTGTGTCAACATCCCTCTCAAGATTTGTCAGTATTTTACTCACAGCCCAATCCCAAAATCAATGCAATAGGTTTATGCTTTTATTATAACAATGCCCTACTTCTGGGTAAAATTTATTGGTTTTGTAGTCTATTAACTGTTTAAAAAAGAAAACTTACTCCAAAACTTAATTGATTCAAACAAGCTATTGTTACAGAAATGGCTAATCTCTACCTCTCATATCTTCTTCTGGGGCAAGAACATTCAAAGAGACTTCTTCACTTATGTGTCTGATGCTTCAGCTAGGATGTTTCAAAGGGCTGAGGGTAGCTGGAATGACTTGCCTAAGTTCATATGGTTCAAGCCTCAGTTGTTGGCTGGGTTTCCTAGTTCTCCTTCATGGAGTCTTAGGGTACCTCCTCTCTCCACATGGCCTCTCCACATGGTCTCTGTGGCAGGGCAAACAGATTTCTTAAATGGCAGCTTAGGCTTCCCAAGAGCAAAGACCAGACACTGCCAGGTCTTCTTAAGGCTTCAGCCAAAACTGGTACAACCACACTTCTGCCACATTTTACTGGTTAAAACAAGTCAGAGGAGTGGCCTCAACTTGAGGAAAGGTGGTTGCACAATGATGTGAATACCAGGAGAAGCGATTTACTAGAGGATGGGGGGAGAGGTGGGGTACCGGTATAACTGACTACCACACAATCTATTGGAACTGCCAAGGAAGATGAATTCTGTTTGCTATTCCTGACCTTTTGCTAGATCTATTTGTTCTAGTCTGAAGCATATCACAGCTTGAAAACAGATGTGTGACATCACATAGTAACATTGCCACACGCTGGCTCTGAGGCATCTCACACTGATACATGGCCTCTTCTTCCCCTCCCTTTACCACTAATCCTCACATATCCCTTGACAGAATCATGTAAACCATTAGTATTTGGTTTGTCTCCTTCACTTATGTTGCCCATAGAGCATTTTGGAGAAAACTTTCAAATAGCCTCAGCCAAACATTAGTTATTAATAGCGGTTCCCATTTCTGGAAGGCCAACTGTTTGCACCAAAAATACAGAAGAGATACTAGATAACCCCTACCCACAGATGGAGAGCACTTGTGTCTAATCTGCTCTGAGGTTAAATGGCAACGGAACACTTAAATCTGGGGTAAGAGGTAAAGAACACCAAGAACCCGAGAATTTATCTATCAGAAGGTGTCTTGCCAGAGTCCATAGATAGGCTGCAGTATTCTCAAAATTACATGCAAAATTTTGGATGGTTGTGTGTTTTCCTGGGAAAAAGACCCATTAGCTTTGATTAGATTATTAGAAGGGAATCTATGACCCAGAAAAGGCTGAGAACCTGATCTCACATAGAATTACATGATATACTTTTTCCATTACTCAAGGGCCAACTTGCAACTCATCTTAAACCACAACTTCCCACCTCAATATGCAGAAATATAGGCTTGATCAATTATACATATCAAAGATAAGAACAATGTAGCTTTATTATTCTCCACTGCATGATCTTTATGCTCCTCCTTTCTGTCTTTCTCTTGTCTTTACTTTCTTTCCCCCTCCATATCCTTCCATTCCAGCTCATCTCCTGAATGTTCCATTTTTAAAATATTCCAGCCAGGGCAGCTCCGGTGGCTCAGAGGTTTAGTGCCGCCTTCAGCCTAGGGCATGATCCTGGAGACCTGGGATTGAGTCCCACGTCAGGCTCCCTACATGGAGCCTGTTTCTCCCTCTGCCTGTGTCTCTGCCTCTCTCTGTGTGTCTCTCATGAATAAATAAATAAAATCTTTAAAAAATAAAATAAAATAAATAAAATAAAATAAATAAAATAAAATAAAATAAAATAAAATAAAATAATAAAATATTCCAGCCATATCCCTGGTCATGACTTCACCTATTTCTGACATTGAATGAGTTGCAATTGACAGGACGTTATAGCTGGAAGAAATTGTGTTACCTTATACACATGGAATAAATTAATCTGAAATGAGAACTAGTAGATTATAACTGGTGCATGCTTCTGAGTGCTTTCTGTCTCATTCAGAGATATGCTTTCCTTTAAACAATCCCCAAGAATAAAGTTGACTTATGTTGTATACTATTTTGATTAAATTATTCTAGTGATTTTCAATAGCATCATATGTGGAAGTCCACAAATTTTCCCTTTTTATTTATAGTTTTCTGTTCCAAATGGAACAGAGAGCAGAGAAAGAATTGGTTGCCCAATTATCATAGGGGAAATATAGTTTCTGTGTATAAATACATCCACTCACATACCCATCAACTATTCTTGCCAACTCAATTCATTAAACATCAAATGAACCAGCTGCCCAGCTCGGTCCAGTGGTGAACACAAAGAGGAATAAAACATTGTCTGCCCTCAAGTTGGTTATGGTCTACTGGGAGAGACAAATGAGGACATACACAAATAGGAAGAGGCAGTGGAGAATCAGACTAGAGGTCTAACATTTCTCAGAGCAAAAACAGGAACAAGGAATTTAGCTTTATCTCCAACCTCTGCCTTCAATTCCTTCTAGAACTCTCTGCTCTTGATACTTCTCCCTTCTTGTTTTTCTTAAGTAAAGAAATCAAAAGAGTTCAAGTGAAAGTAGAAGGGCCTCTCACTCCATCTTCTTGGCTTTCCCCCTTTTTTTCCTTCCAAGTGCTCGTCTCCCTCTTTCTGTTCTGTTTTGATGCCCTCTGCTCTAACTTTTTGCACTCCAGCCCTATCCCCTCCGCCACCTCCCCACCCTATCAGTCCCCTTCCCCCCAAGAATGTGTGATCACAAACCTGCCCATGCTCTTCACTAGGCTCCAGAGACATAAAAATGAATGTAATCACTATCTAGAGAAAGCTTGTTTACAAAACTCTCTATCTCCTAGGGATCTCTCTTACTTCCATATTATGTTCCTTTTTATTTCTCCCACTCTCTCTCCTCAGACTATTTTTATTTCCATCTCAACTGCTGTTAGAGGCCTCCTATGAGAAGGAAATTATCTATAATGGAACAGGAACATTAAAAGCCTCAGTTTCCTTAGAAATTATTGAACTCATGAGGGGTTCATATTGGGTTTTGAATTTTGGGAACTAAGTTATAAGAAACTTTGCTTTTCTAACCAGATTATTTTAACACTTGCCCTTTCCAGCTCTTCTTTAGATATTGTTTTTTAAACACCTGGCTGCTAGTAATTTCTATAGGTTTCCATCAATAGCAGGTCATGAAGGAAGGCCTATCCAATTGTTAAACTTGAATTAAATATATCCAAGGTAGGAGGCCTAGAAGCAGTTGATACCCACATCTCTGCATGTGCAAGCCTGGATGTGTATTTGGGACAAGATGTTTTGGAGAAGAGTCAGCTGGCCTATGTGATCTGCTGGTACGCAGCCCAAGTCCAAGGTAACACTAACAATAATTACCAGTTTTTGATCATTCATTTATCTATTTGTTTATTCACATAAATATATTCCAAGCACCTACTATGTAGTAGGCACTAAGCTGGATGTTGGGATTTTAACAGTGAACGAGACAGCCATTAGTGACTGCTTCAATGGAATTTTCAGTCCAGCTAGGAATATGGACAATCCAATATGCACAGTAATTCCAACAAAGTGTCCTGTCTGTTGTAGCCAAGCACTGGGCTAGGTGTCCATAACACCCTAAGAGCTAAACCCTATCACTCTCCCCAGTTTACATATAAGGAAACTAAGACAAACTCACCCAAAATCACAGAGCTCTGACCTCAGGTCTGTCTGACTCCATAACCAGAGTTCTCATCCACCACACTACCCTGTCTCACACAAAATGGAAAGATGGTACCATGCTTGACATCATAAACTGGCTGTTGTCAGGATTGGGAAAGAATAAAATGAAGCAACATTAACAGTGTCTCGAGCAACTCATCTGCAGGGAGCTCTCTCATGAGAATTAGGAATAAGATAACAACATGCTTTAAAAAGGTCATTCTCTATGACCCGGACCATTTTCTAATTCTATAAGTGAAAAGAATCTCTGCAAAATGAATAAAAGTGATAAAAGAATTGTTTTTAAAAAAGATTCTCACTCATTTCACAAAGGCTGTATTCATATTTCCACGGCTTTGTCAGAAACTCGAGACTAAAAAGAAAAAATGATATAAAGACTAGCTCCCCTTCTTAAGAGGAAAAAAAGAGAGATAGAGACAGAAGAAACTATACATAAAAGTACAGTTAAAAAAATTCTGTCTCCGGCCAAGGTCAGCAGACTGCCCAGATCCAGACAACGCCAACTGGAACCCAAAGTTTGTAAATGCCCCATATCTTACTCCCTGGGATGTGATGGGACATATTTCTACAGCTGTTATTACCATTTGGTGGGTCAGCAAAAAGCAGCTATTCTTTGACTTTTCCTGGGAAGATTTTCTTTTACCAGCAGAAAAGGATAAACCTTAATTCACACAAAAAGAAGAGGTCTCAAGAAGGTGGATTTAAAAAATAATCCACTCTGGCAAAATTTGCTTCATAAAGAATTTTCTGCTACACACTTATTTGCAGTCTATACATGATATTTTAAGATAGCTAGTGTATGGGCTGCTTGTTGGAATGTTCAGATTCTGGTTCCAACTTTGGAATAACTAAAGAGGGTCAATTTTTGCAAGTCATTTTACTTCCCTGGGCCTCAGTTTCCTTTCGTATAAAATGAGAGTATTTGGACCTTATACTTCTCCTTCTAGCACCCATAATCTGTGATCGTATTCCATGAACCCCTACTCGTTAATTACTTATCCTTATCATCTTTCCAACAGAAGTATTCCCATGGGAAACCAGACACTCTGAGAATTTGTAGTAAGTCATATTTACATCTGAGTAAGCAGGCCACCTGGCTTAGATGACCTTCCTCATGCCAGGAGAAGTTTAGGATAGGGCAAAATTCAAGAGAAAATTAAAGATAGTTTGTATAACTTCCAGACCTGGGAAAAAATGGGGTTCATACCAATTAAAGGGAAGGAAACAATATAATATGATCTATATCACAAGGACAGTATTTTTAATATAATATGCTCTTTATACCTTTTACCTCTTCTTCTAACTTATATTTCATAGTGGCCACTCTATACCTTGAGCACAAAGGAAGAAGAGAGAGTGAACTTCAGGCAGGAAGAAGCAATAATGTGTGCGAAGTGGGGGCAGAAGGAAGGGTCCTCCCACTCAACTGAAGAAGTAAGTTAAGATCTGTCCTTCTAGCCCCCAGTGGACTGTGTGAAGCATAAGGAGACAAATGTAGGAGAGAAATGATGGGACATAAATACTGTGAACAATTCTTCCCAGCCAAAGTTCTTGAGACTTAATTGATGCAAAACAAGAATAATATGCCTGTATTATCTCACAGGTCCTCTCCTTAGTGTCTTGCAAGACACCAACCATGATGTCAACCAGCCTGTGTTCTCATCTGCAAGCTCGGTGGAAAAGAACCCACTTCCAAACTCAGATTGTCATCAGTTTTCACTGCCTTGTGGTTGTAAAACTTGAGGCCCTTGTTTCTCTTATTGGCTGATGTCTGCTGGCCCCACAGACCCTAGAGGTTATCCACAGTTTCTAGAGTACATCCACAGTTCCCACATGGGCTTTACCAACAAGGCTACTTCACCAAGTCAGCAAAGAAAGTCTCTAGAGTGAATCTACTAGCAAGATGGAGTCTTCTATAATGTAATGTAATCACAGGACTGATATTGCATCCCTTTGCCATATTCTATTTGATATAAGCAATCACAAGTTCCACCTATACACTAGGGGAGGAGAAAGTAGGAAACACAGGGGGTCACCCTCGAGTCCATCAGCCCCAAATACCAAAAGCAAAGGGCCCCGTCCTTGTCTGAGTCTCTGTGGAAATACTGTCTTGCAGAGTATTGCCCTTACCCCCACACCCAGCATGTAGTAGCCATATCACAGCAAAAACATGATTAGGCTGAGAGAGGCCTAAGCTGGTCTCCAGAAATCTCCTTCCTAGACGGAAAGTATTCAGAAGTTCCTGGATGCTCTAGAGAAGGAACTGGAAAGTAATGGACTTGCTGGATAGTCAGTTTACCAGAGGGGTCATCAAGGTAGAGCAAAATGACCCAGCAGTCACGGGCAGTCCAGGCCAGTAAGCATGTGGAAGTCATAGCCAGACTTCAGAAGGCTACATAGCAACAGCTGGGTCAAAAGAGAGGCCCACCAAGCCATCACCAAACTGAGAGAAAAGAGCTCTCAAGTTTCTAGCAGTAGATGCCAACTGGGCAAACACTAACAATACAGGGAAGGGATAAGATCCGGCCAGGCCAGTGAGGACTCACAGAGTCCCCCAAGAGCCTACATCAAGTTTCCTGGGACCACTCCTCATTGCCATGGCAACAGAATAAACTCCCCCAACTGCCACCTTGAGGGGAAGGATTCTGAAAGCCTGAGCATTTACCTGAAAGAGATGGTTTTAAACCAAAAGGAGACTGACATATTGTTAATTGGCTCATTTAAAGTTCACATTTGTTTCCCTGCTACCTCAGGGCTGAAGGATCTTGAAGAAAATTCAGTCAGTTATAGAGAAATAAAGAAATTACATTTTCTTTGCACAATTGGATTTTGTGAGTAAATTTGTAATCTTGCTACACCTGCTATGTAACAGACACTATACACATATGTTTTCATAGAGTTCTCCCACAATCCTATGAGGTAAGTGTTATTATATTCCCATTCCACAAATGAAGTTGAAACTCTGAGAGGTTAAGTAATTGGTGCAAGGTCACACAGCTGGTAAGTGGAAAAGTGTGTATAGAACCCATAATTGTCTGATTCTAATTCTTACGTTCTATTCACCGTACCTCTGTATTAGTCAGGGTAGGCTAACTCCTGTAACAAGCATTCCCCAAATCTCAGTGGCTTTGCACAATGAAATTTTGATTCTCACTGTCACAGTCCAGTTGATGCAGGTTGATGGAGGAAGGTTTGCTTTATATAATGATTGAGAAACCCACACTCTTTCCACCCTCTGACTCTGCCCTCCTCTAAATCCTGAGTCCTCTCCACTCAGCCAGAAAATACACAAAAAGAGACCATAGAGGGCTGTGTAAGGGTATGGGCCAGCCAAGAAATGGTATACATCACTTCTGCCAACATCTTTAGGCCAGAACTCAGTGAAATGATGCCCCCTAATTGCAAAGATGGGTTGGAAATGTAGTCCCGGTGTATGCCTAAAAGACAAAGGAGTGATATTTGGTAGACACATACTATTCTTGGCCACACCCCGTATACCCATAACCTAAAGGATGTATGCGGCATCTTTGCCACTTTCCTCACTCCAGAAGAGTCAGATTTACCTATCCTTATATCTGAATGTCAAAATTCAGATTAATCTGGTAGTAAAATGGTAAAGATAATAGATGCAGCCAGAAAGCTTAAATTTGACTTCATGACACTGTGTTTCATCACGAGTTAACTATGATCAATTTTGGTTTCATATAAAGGTAACTAGCAGCTGAGGTCCATGTTCTCTGGGTTGTCTGTAGGAAGAAAGTAAGCTCTGGTTGATTCTAGTTGCTTAGTGCAATCATAGAGAGACCAAAGTCTGTGATGTATCCGTGGCTTGGATGTTGATGTTCCTATGGGAAGAAAAATCCAAGACAGCTTTTTTTTTTTTTTTTAAACTTTAATCCTAAAGTGGCCCAAAGTGCCTAGGCTTAAAACAGTCTGAGAAAGTAATAATAATAATATGACAACTTAGAGTAGAAGCTACCATGTCATATTGAATATAGTCTTGTATTCCCAAGACTAGGAGGCACTAGAGGAGTGCTTATTGATTTGATCTTACCAGTAAATTTCTTTTAATGGTCATCATACGAACACAGGCTTTAATATGCACCTTTGAGATTAGTACAATACTTTTTGAAACCATTGATGTCTTAAGATAACTTTATGGTTGATAAATATAGAAATGGGATAAATAACTTTCAACTTAGGGATGGTTCCCATGTGTCCCTGACTTAGAATGAGATCAATGATATTTCAGCTGTGCTTTCCGGTGTCCTTCAAAATTTGATGGAGTTGCTGAGGAAACCATGATTTATGGAAGGTAGACACAAGAAGGGCACTGATACCCTACTCTTATTTCAAGCCCAGGGCTTTGTCTTGATCTCTTGAACATATTGGTTTACCATATAATATCTGAAGAAACGATATTGAGGTTAAAGTCATTGGTAAATCAATGGACTAAACCATTGGATTTGCTTAGGCATCATGTGTAGCATAAATAATTCTACCTATCTCCCTGTGCCTGAGAAAGGAACAACTGGGCAGGTGATGATGGGCAACTTGGAGTCTATCTTTCTCAAAGGCAATTTGGAGAGTGGAAAGGACAAGGATTTGGGAAGCAGACAGCCAAGAGATCAATGGCTCTTATTAGTTGTGTACAATAATAATATGACCTTGCAGGATGGTTATGAAGAATATGCAAGACTGCAGATTTAAAGGGGAGACTATACATTGTAGTGGTTACAAGTATAAGGTAGGGGGTTGGGCTGCCTGACTCTAGGCCCTGCCCCTCACTAGCTGGATAACCATAGGCAACTTAACCTCACTGTTCCTCAGTCTCCTCATCTATGAAATGGATTTAATAATAATATTCACCTCATAAAGTTGTGATAAGGATTAAATGAACCAGTGTCTATAAACCACTTAGCACAGTGCCTGGCACATAGTAAATGTACAGTGATGGCCATTATTACAAATTAGTAATGAAGTTCCAAGCACAGATCCAGATACACAGTGGCATTCAACAAACCATAGCTATGACAATTTTAAGACTAGATCTCTCCTTAGAAAATGTAAAACTAGGGCAGCCCCAGTGGCTCAGCGGTTTAGCGCCGCCTCAGCCCAGGGTGTAATCCTGGAGACCCGGTATTGAGTCTCACGTCAGGCTCCCTGCATGGAGCCTGCTTCTCCCTCTGCCTGTGTCTCTGCCTCTCTCTCTCTCCTCTCTGTGTATTCTCATGAATAAATAAATAAAATCTTTTAAAAAAAAGAAAAAGAAAAAAAATGTAACTAAAGTGAAGAAAAAGGAAGGAGGCATGGGTTGCTAATAGAGAGTGGAAGAGTAATTCTTTCTTAAAGAGTTGAAAATGGGTAGAAAAATTAAACAAATAGATAAGCAAAAGAGTGGAAGTTGTTCATGGGCTTAAGAACAACAGATAGACACCCTGGGGCCAGTTTCGTGCTCAGATTCAGAAATTACCATGTAAGAGGAAAAGCTAAGAAGACTGGCATGACTCAGTGGGCCTTATTCCAAAAAAAGGAATAGGCTCAATAAAATACACTCTTATCAGCTTTATGAACCCATTCCTGTGTCTTACAGGGATGACCACCCAGCTCATAGCCAGATGCTGGCAGGCAGTTGAGACAAAGAAGGCCAAGTAAGGAGGGATGGTTAGCCCAGAAAGGGGTCAACTCTGTAGTCAGGACCTCCGCTTTTCAAATCAGCTCCTCTATATCATTTAACAAGCAAGTGTACAGTATCCAGTTATGCAAGATTCTGCATTAAATAATAGACAAAGAGAATAGCATATATGTAGCTCTTGCTCTCAAGCACCTCAGGATCCAAGACTTATCAGAGAATCCTTTTCCTAGGCATCCCACCAGGCAATAAGATCAGATGTTAACTTTGCAAACTCATGTTTTATCTTCTCAATATAAAAGCCAAGTCCCTCAAATTATCCATTAGAGGCAAAAGAAAAGAAAAAAAAAAAAACACCTCACAGTAACTTCTAAAATGCAAACTGATTAATTTCTCAAGTGAATAATTTAAATCTTAGACATGAAATCATTTGGAAAAGAGCTTCTACTTTAAGTAATTTCATTCTGTACCTTTCAACACTAATGCCTGCCACAATTTCACAAAACCTAATGTTTATCCCATCTGCAACATGACTTCAATACCGCCAATCAGAGGAGGCAAAGCTGAGACTAAAGGCAGGGCAGGGTTCCCAACCAATTCCGAAAAGGAAAGGGCAGAGCCAGGGTGCGAGGCAGCCAGGTCAATCCCTTTGTCCTAAGCAAATAGATCCTTATGGGTGAATGGTCAGGGATTGAGATGCTAATCTAGAAGTGTTATCTGGAGACTAAACGGGACTACTCATCTTCAAAATATTTGAGTACAATAAGATCCACCCTGGAGATTACATTTTAATCTATCTTTAATGATCAAAGCCATCATAATAAATGTAAATTGTTATTCTATATATAATGTTGTTATATATTAAACAACAATTATAGTTCTGTGGAAGCATATTCAATAACAGGCATGCCAGATGTATGTAGAGCAGAGAGGTGAGGATCACGGGTTCATATCCTGACTCGGCCATTTATTGCCTATGTGACCTTGACTCATCTCTGCACCTCAGGTTACTAATCTATAAAATGGGAATAATAAGATCACTTATAGAGCTGAAGCGAGGATTAAATGGTTGATGTGATCCAGGCATATAAATTAATACAGTATCTGACACATAGCACTCTTCCTCTTTGCTATTGTCAGACGATACAGCATGAGGTTGTTTGAAAATGCACCATTTTCTTCCTTACATCTCACATTTATGATCCTCTCCAGATCCTTGAGATGTGAAAAAGAAAAGTTTTCTGCATGTGTGGCTGTGACCTATTTCTCTAAGATATTGGAATCCAGAACACACTAGACTTGAGCTTAAGTCCCAGTTGTGCCCATTACTTACTGCATGACCTTGGGCAAGATGCTCAACCTTCTGAGGTCTCAGTTTACTCATCTGTGAAGTAGGGATAATAGAATATGTGAGGATTAAATGAATTTCTATACTTAGGTCATTCAGCACAGGACTATTCTATCAATAGTAATATTATTAGAGTAACAAGCTTCACCTGTCTGGCTTCAGGATCCTTTTCTCCAAAATAAAGGCATTAGACTAGATTAATTCTAAGATCTGTTCCAGCATTAACATTTTTTAAATTTCTGAATCTACTGCCACTTTACAGATGCAAAAACTGAGTCACAATTCACAGATAACAAATGCAATGGTTTCCTAGACCATTGCCCTCATAACTAGACTCTAAATAGTTTATCCCGCTTTAATTTACAGTCCTACCAAAAGCCTGGGCCTTTTGAATGTTCAGCTGGAATGTTAATTATGGGAAATTCCAGAATCCGTGGCCTAGAGACAAATTCTCATTTACTCTGTTCCCTGGCACTGGGAACCTTCTTGCCTTGCCTTCAGAACACTGACTTACTTTCCAAAGCCCACGAAACTGGAGCCAGATGGCAGTGTCACCTGGTCCCGGCTGCCTGGGGCCCTCCCAACCCTGCCAGTGCTCAGAGCTCCCTCCCTGGGCCTCCACTTCTTAGTCCTCCTCACCCCAACCCCAGGTCTCAAAGGTAGCTCTAAAGAAAGTCTTGTTTTATACAACTTCCAGAAACACATTCTAAACCCTTTTCTGGGCCTGAGCCACTATGAAACAGAAAGAACTACAGGTTCACTTGTTCCTTATCAGATGTAACCATCATCCATTTTGCTCGCCCCTGTTCTATTTTGGTTTCACTTGTTTTAATGGCAGTGACATTTCGTACACGGTAATGGAACGTTTTACCAGCTGACTCCCCCGTTAGCGTCTTTGACTCCTCTCCCCATAACGGGGAGCACCAAGTTCCCAGGGATGGGATCACAAGGCCCAGGGCTCCTGGAGTCACTAGCTGAGCTGTTTTGCCTCCTCTGCTACCTGACTTCACGACTCCACAGGTGGGTGGGATGCAGAGAAAGGCCATGCTGCTGCTCCACGATGGGAGGCTCTAAACATGTGCTCAGTGGTGGAGGTTCGAGAAGATGGAGGTGCTGACTATTCGGAGAAGGGAGATGGGGTAGGTGCAAAGGATCTTAAAAATCCTCAGAGCATTCAGAAGTTAGAAAAACCAATGAAAACAACCGCAGTATTTCAACTCCCTGACTCCCCCATATTCTTTAAGGCAATGATCTTCCTGGTCCAAGGACAATCCTGAGGGGCAGGATCACTTTCGAGGGCAGAGGCACTAATTAACTCTTGTGGGTGGACCACTGGTGAGTCCAGCATCAGTCAGATCCTACTCAGTTCCTTCAAGTGAAGACAGGATGAGCAGCAAATGGCTGTATGGTTCTTGCCCCTGAATAGTGCGTGGCTTGTCATGAACAGTGAACGACTTTCCAAAATACTTTCAACTTACCCTCATTTTAGAGAGAGAAAAAAAAAGTAGGCACTCAGGGATCAAAGGATTTTCTTTAGGTTACGTGGCCAGTTCTGCACAAGGAAGAAAAGGATGGCTGGCTCCTGACCACCACCACCACCACCACCACCACCACCACGCACCCCACCCCCACCCCCACTGCCCAGGTTCTCTTCCCGGGAGGTCATTGTGCCTGCTTGGTGCGGACATGAATCATCAGGGTTTAAGGCATTGGCCTGACATGCTCAGGTGGGCCTGCCTTCCCTTCCTTCCTGCAGGGAACCAGTAACCTTGACAAGGGAAAATGAATTTTGCTAGGACACCAGCCAGAGTCTTGGAAGCCTTCATTTTTCTCCTCCAAGTACTCAACTCCCAGAGAGCCAAGCAATCTGCCTAGTGTAGCAGAAAGCCATGTCCATTTTTATTTGGAGCTATTTAATACATATTAGCAACATGCCAAGCACTGTTCCATGATCCCCAAGAGCTTTCCTCCCCATTTTGGACTGATTTATGCTAAAACAATTACACACCCTGGAGCTTCACTCAAACACTTGCTGTGAAGGCCACCCCATGGGACCCTGAGATAAGTAAATGTGTTAGAGCAGGATCTCCTTAGCATTTCTAAGGTTAGACACCTCAGCTGCACTCAAAGGCAGATGGGCTTTGCATCAAGTGTGTGGGACATGCATGGGGTTTGGTTGAGGTTTCAGTGTATTGTGCAAAGAGATGCTACTAGAACCCTAGAAACTCTCTCATTTGAGACTAACTAGCTGCCCAGCTGCTTAGGTCACAGGCACTCTCACGTCCCTCTGGAGGACACACAGAGGCCCTCAGCATGTGAACATCCAACAGCAGGGCTCCCTCTAGTTACCCAAAGGCTTCTACTCCTACAATCTCAAGTGTGTGATTACCAAGAATTGGTTGTGTTGTTGCTTAGACTCTTTCTTCCAAATTTCCTTGTTATTATAATTACGTAATTTTGGTCAATATTATGAAACCTGATGAAATGTGAGTTCTGGGGACAAAAAAAGGCTGTTTCTGTGAAAACTAAACTAGAATAATCTGGAAAGAATAAAGGCTGTTGCTAAAAAAAAAAAATTGCTGTTTAATGAGATGTGGCAAAAACAATTGTGAATAACTGGGTAAAAGAGTAAAATTCAAAATGGCCCTGCATTCAGATTGCTTCACAGGTGTCTTTCAATTTGCTTCCTATGTTAAAAGAAACCAACTAGAAATCACAGATATTGAGTTATGGGTGTGGCTTATGCAAAACTACTGGAGAAGATCCAATCAGTGTACCCTTTACTCAAAGAAAAAGCCTTGGCTCTATATTAAAAAAACAAAAAACAAAACAAAAAACAAAAAAAAAAAACAAAAAACCTGGTAAATGGAAGCTCATTTATATATGCTAAAATAAAATAAAAATATTTAAGAAATAAGTACATAGTTTTCTATAATATTCTTAATTGACTTTTTCAGGCAACTAACTACCAGTCTGAAAAGGGAGATTCAACTATATTAGGAGATAAATGTACCAATTTACAAAATGCCCAGAGAGTGAATTAGACATAACAATGTCCTTCCACAAACCTGAAGGCACTATCCTCTTATATTGCTATTCTGGTCTTTGTTCTTTCACTTGTTCATTTCCTGAGTTTATTTATATTTATTTATTTTAAAGTTGGATTTTTAAAAAAAATTTTAAAGATTTTATTCATTTATTCATGAGAGACAGAGAGAGAGAGAGAGAGGCAGAGACACAGGCAGAGGGAGAAGCAGGCTCCATGCAGGGAGCCTGATGTGTGACTCGATCCCGGGTCTCCAGGATCAAGCCCTGGGCCGAAGGCAGACACCCAACTGCTGCTGAGCCACCCAGGCGCCCCTTCCTGAGTTTAAGGATATCCTGAAGCGCTCTCCTGGAGCACCTCCTGTGAAGGGTACCCTGCGGGGGACTAGGATGTGGGGAGAAGCACAGCGGAGGACAGCAACCCCAGGAGGCTCATTTTGCCGGGGCTCTCTCCTCTGGCCTCAGCACCCACTTTCCCTTCCACCTACCAGCCCAGCCTGACCCCATCTCTCCCTCACCCCATGCACTGTATCTCCCTCAGCTTGACCTCTATGGTCTTCTTCACCTGGAATCTGCTACCTCCATCCTCAGGCTGTCCAAAGCCTGCCCATCCCCCGTGCCACCTCCTCCCCTGCAGAGTCTCCATAGGCAGAGGTGATCCCTTTCCACTGGGACTCCCACAGGATTTCCTATGTGGAAGGATTTTCTTCATGAAATGTATAGTTTTCCGCCTTAGACTTAATTCCCTTCCTAATTTGCAAGGCCACTTTGGTCACTGACCAAGACTTATTCCTTCTGGCATCTCCCCACTGCCTAGTCCAGGGTCTTCTTCATAAATTCTAACGGCTGCTTTAGTTCCTTAAGTGCTACATATAAAGATTAAGCACAGGAGATGATCAAGAAAAAAATACCCGTTGATAGATTATGAATGTGTCTCCTTGTCCCTAAGAAACATTTTTAATTGACTATGCAAACTTCAAAGCATCTTTTATTCACCAGCCAGTTTGCAAGTAATACAATGAGATCTGCTAAAAGGAAAATTCTTTTGGAAGTTTTATTTGTTTGGGAACCTTACATTCTATGGAGATTTTCCTTCCTGCTGGAAAACATCTGGATATAAAATGAAAGAAATTAAGCTTTTCCTCATATTTCTAGAAATATTATTCTTCCAGGGATTTTGTTTATTCTCACATGCCCAGATGGAGAGGTAAGGGACTATGAAGCACATGATACCTCTTTGGAAATTTCAGAACTCTAAAGGCATTATTCTCCCAATTGCTTTATAAGGGATGTGAATCTGCCTTCTCATAACCTAGGCAACCGTAAATGACAATGACCTAAGGAATTACCCAGGACGGCCATGATTCCAAATCATCATAGCAGTTACCCCTATGAACCGAACACATCGATAGGTGTTCAAAATTGCAAGTCTCGGAAATACAATCACTTCCAAAGAAAATAATTGCACTCAATAATGCTCTTTATGTTGTTAATGAGAGTTGGTCGGTCACCGTGCTGATCCAGACTGTCTGCACAGCTTTGGCTACTGTCCATTGCTAGCATGCCACGGAAGTAGATTATGTCTGGGAGGAAATTCGTTTACCGGCCTTTATGAAGGACTTGGAGAGAAGCAAGATCTCACAGTAGAGAGATCACCAGCCAGGGGGCCCAACATCCCAGGCTAATATTTGGTTGTGTCCCTTGTGAGCTATAGATCTTAGTTTCCTCATCTGCTGAACGGGGGAAAGAATATACTCAGAGGGTTGTGATGAGAAATAAGTGAGATATGTGGGTAAAATGGTTTGTGCCTAGATTACCATGGATGTGCTGTTGAATTCCTTACTTTGGTTCGAGTTTTTTGTTCATAAAACATTTGCCTACTCAACTCATTTGACTCTCTTAAGCTCCCTGGAAGAGAGGGAAGACAAAGTCTTTGGGTTGAATTGTCTGAAATGGCTAATACTTGACTATTTTAAAACAGTTTGTGGATCCATCTAAAATTATCCTATCTTAAAGATAAGGAAACTGCAGAACCCAGTAGTTCTGTCTCTTGGCCCATATGTGGTATTCCACCAAAGGATCTGTCACCAAAGACTTGTTCAAAATAGAAAAGACAAACACAGCAAAAGAAACATAGGCAAAGCCTAGGAGCAGACATTCCACAGAAGAAACCTAAGTGGCCACTAAATGCAAAGAAAATGGGCAAACTGACCAGTAATCAAGGTATATAAATTCAAACAAAATGAGATGCTTTTTCCCCACGTCTATTAAATTAGTGATTTTTTAAATGTTACCTCTCAATGTTGTAGAAGATTCAGGGGAATGTATACGCTCATGCATACTGCGTAAGTGTGTGAAGCAGTATAACCTTTCTGAACTTAAATATGTTAAAAATCCTAAAACAGTTCAGGAGTCAGTGTCCAGGAATTTGTCTAAAAATACTTGCAAAGATTTAAAAATCAAAGATTCATATTACAGTATTGTTTACAATATAAAATTGTAAACAACCTAAATACTCAAAATAGAGAAAATAATTAAATAAATTTGGCAACAGCCATATGTTTAGACTCTGCACCATTAAAAAATCATGTTTTAGAAGAATATTTAATTACAAGAAATATTGCATGTTATATGAAGCAAATGAGTAGGTTTAAATGATGTATACAGAGAACTTGAATTCTGTAGTTATACGCACATATAGACATACTCATGCATTGAGAAAACCTAGCAAGAAATAGAAAACAATTTTAATAATTATTCTCACTAGGGTAAGGAAATATGCATTTTTCATGTTTCATATTCCTTTGTAGTTTCTAGATTTTCTTTAGTGAACATATATTATTATCAGAAAACCTTTTTGCAAAATATCAACATTTATAAACCAAAGATTACTTTAAATAAAAGAAACAATTTTCCTAAAGAACGAAAAACTAATCATAATCCTTATGCATCATCTTACCAGACAAAACACTACACTAACATATCAAAAAATTATGCTAAGCAACACAACAAAAACAGAGGTGCTAACCTTCTCACATGTAGAACATGACTGAACCTCACCCAGAAATCAGCAATGGGATGTAGCAGATAAGGAAAAACAAAGATGTAGCTTTAACTCACCCATCAGACCAATGATCAGTGTTATCAAGGTAATGAACATGTGGTTCTTGAGTTCAATGATTGGAAATCTAGAAATTGGTGAAAACAGAAAAGCCAGGCAGTTGAGAAAATTAAAGGACAGAATGGCCATCTATTGAACATATTTGTGGAGCAAAAAGGGCACAAGGTCTCTATTCCACATAGTATGATAGGTTTTTTTTATTGCTATTGTTGTGAGCCTTCATTACTTATTCTTTTATGCTTCACCCACTCCATGATAATGTGGCTCAATCCATGCAGCTTAGTTTGGGCCAATGTGCCCATAAATTACCCCCCACCCCTCATAACACATGGGAAGGTCTTCGTGTCAACCTAATCCTAGCTTATACAATCCACCAGCTCCATATTCACAGTGATGACTTCAGAGGTGGGCGTATGACTCAGTTAGACCAATCGATCTTTCCACAGTTCCTGAGAAACACAATTAGTCGGGGGTACCAGTAGCCATCTTGGTATTCATGGATAGAAAGTTCCTGAGAATTAAGCCAAGCATAGGCATGCAAAGAAGAGAAATGATAAACTGGACCCAGCTATTCCCGGAGCTAGCTGTTGCTCATGAACTTATTGTGGTAGTCATTTTGCAGTATGTATGGATATCGAATCATTATGCTGTACATTTTAAACTTATGTAGTGTCATATATTGATATCTCAATAAGCTGGGGGTGGGGAGAACTAAATGTATAGTCATTTACACAGTGCCAAGCACTGAGGAGGCACTGGGCGACAAAGAAGATGAAAATGGTCTCTTCCCCTGTCGTAAAATGACATACAAGGTGCTCTGGGAGCCCAGGGAAAGCCTGAAATTCCCAGGGAAGCTTCACAAAAGAGAGCTTATTTGGGCTGACTCTTGAGCAGAGTCTACTTTTGGACAAGGCAGTAGAGAGCTTTCCAGGGAGAGGGAACAACAGAAGTCTGGAGGTACAGAAGAGCGTGGCATATGCTATCAATGGCCAGAACGTCTGGGTGACTGGAACATAAGTTAACCCATGGCGGGGTGGAGAGGAGGGACTACAGCATTTATGAGAAATGGCAAGTTTTCCATTATATAAACTAATATTTTACAGATATCAGCCAGAAAGATAAGAGAATATCTACATGGATAGCACCAGCAGAGTAGTCAGCCCCTGAATTTCTTGAGCTCCTTCTCTGTGCCAGGTCCTCTTCCAGGTGCTTGGAATACATCGGTGAACAAACCAAAGATGCCTGCCCTTAACGTGCTTACATCCTAATGCAGAGACAATTAACAATGAACCAAATAAATAAGCAAACTAAGAAGATAGATGATAAACAAAAAAACAAAAAACAGAGTAGGCCGTAGGACAGGGTGGGGAGGATCAGGAGTACAGAGGTTGTGGGGACAGATTTTATGGTTCTAACTAGGGTGGTCAGGGAAGTGAGACTTGAAGCAGGTAAGGGACTAGCCAAGCAGACCTGGGAGAAGAGGTTGCAGGCAGGGAAGTAAAGGGTCCTGAGGCTGGAGGACCAGCAGGGAGATCGCGGAATGTGGTGTAGAAGTGAGCAAGGGGAGAGACACAGGAGATGAGGTCAGAGAGCTGATGGAGGGCCATTACGTGGGGCTGTGTGGCGACTCAAAGGACTTTGGCTTCTTCCCTGAGTTGGGAGCATGCTGATGACTTTCTCCAGTGGAGTCAGACCTCAAAGATGTGAGAGGGAAGGGAGAGGGGCCTTGAGTAGATGATGAGGGACTGGCTGGAGATGGGAACACAGGTAGCATATCTACAGGAACCTGTGGACTTTCTCCTTGATGGTTTCAATTTTCTCAGTGAAGTAAGAAGCAAAGTCATTAGCTGGGAGTGATTGTTGGGGGAGGAAATTAGTTAACCGACACAATGAAAGGACCAGCATTAAGGGCCAACTAGAGGTTCATGGTCATGAATTGAAAGTGAGACCTGTCTGTAGCTGTGTGTTTTTCTCCAGTCATATTCAGCTGCACGGATGGAGGAGGAAGAGACTTGGTTTTAACCAAGATTGTGGTTTCGCCAAATGAGTTTGAGGAAATGAGGAAGGGGCAAGGGGGTCAACAGTATATGGCAGGATGTAATTATGATAATTGAGCATGGAATTTAAGCCCAGTAAGAAGAAGAATGAGGACATCAAAGGGGTGAGGGCCAGCGAAAATGTGGAACAATCAATAGAGTATGGTCCTGGTGGCCAAGGGATTGTTCAGGCTGGGCTACTACAGAGAAGGAGCTGGTCAGAGAGGACATGGGCGCCAAGAGCAAGGACATTACTTTGAGATTATAGAAGAGCTGTTATTTTGGCAATGGCACAAGAGTGAGTAGCTGAAGAGGGGTGGAATAGTTGGAGATATCATGTCTGGGCTACCAGTGCTAGAGGCAAAGATTCATGGGTCATGGGTGTTTGAAGCCATGTTGAAGGTGAGAATCCCAGAGAGAATTCAAATGAAGAGAGAACAGGGCTGAGCCCAGAGTCCCAGGGGGAGTGACACTGGAGAGAGGGAGAGCAAGCAGGAAAGAGTGGTGTCCTGGAAGCCAACAGACAAACAGTCTGGAGGAGAGAAAGTTTGCCAGCAGAGTCAGATTCCTTAGAAAGGTCAAATGAGTAAGGACCAGACATTTGTCCATCACACTTGGCAGTAACACCTCCTCAGTGAATTTAGTAGCAGCTGGTGGAGTGAGGAAGTGGTAAAAAATCAAGGCAGCAAGCGTGGACCCCAATCTCTTTGAAGAAGCTCAGGAGCAAATCAAGCCAGTTGTTAGACTGTGTCTGCTAGTTACTCCCCCATGGCTATAAGCTGGGCCTACTGACAGGCCCTTCCCTGGAAATACAAAATGAAAAGAGAAAATACAAAATGACTTCACTGCTTTAAATCATGCAGATCAGCATGAGTACAACTGTAAAATTCTGTTGTCAAGACAACTGACAAAGCCTCACAAGCCCATCCCTCACTTCATTCATCTATCACCTTGTTCTATGCCTGCAGGCGGGCGCTTGCCTTCATTCCGATGCTGTTACATAACCCTGATTTAGATGAGGACCTGCCTATTTCGGACACAGTGAAACCATTATTATATTTTGGAGTGGACAACTGTCCATTTGAGGAAGTGGTAGTGAAGAGGACCTGAAGTAGGAGATGCAAGGATAACCATGACCCAACACACTAGACAGCCCACTGACAATCCCAGGTGGGCGCAGATGACTTGAAGAATTCAGCCCTTCATCAAATGTAAATATATATACATATATATTTATATTTGCAAGCAACCCTAAGAAATTCAATTGATGACAGATATCCTTGATGAGCTCTGCATTATCTCTGGCAGATGAGAAGGTAACGTAAATGACCCAATTTCACATACCTGTAAGTGTCAGAACCAGGACTAGAATATAGGTCTATTTGACTCCGGGGTAGTAATGTGTAAAACCTGGAGGCAAACTCCATGCGTGCCATGCTCTGTTCAACTACTACTCCAGATATCCACACTGGAGTAGTGATGCATCCCAAATAGAGACTTGAATAAGCCAATGCAGGTGAAAAAGAACTAAAACCCAAGATGGGAACGTCTTCTAATCCAGAAGGTCTTAAACACCTAGCCTCTGTTTTTCTCAAATGTGTTCAGTTTGTACAACCACACTTGTGTGGGTTTTTTTTTTTTCCTGTTTTTTTTTTCCTCTCTAATTTTAATACTATAGCTATTCTGTGTCATGGTGTGGACACCCTTGGGTTCATCTTGTTTTGAACTCTCTGTGCTTCTTGAACTTGGATGTCTGTTTCCTGCCCCAGGTTAGCAAGTTTTTCAGCTATTATTTCTTCAAATAAGGTTTTTGTCCCTTTCTCTTTTCTCCTTTGGGATCCTTATAATGAGAGTATTTGTTTGCTTGATGTTGTCCAAAAGATCTCTTAACCTATTCTCATTTTTAAAATCCCTTTTTTTTAAATAAAAAATAAATAAATAAAATCCTTTTTTTTTTTTTTTTTTTTTTCCGGGACACCTGGGTGGCTCAATGGTTGAGCCATCTGCCTTTGGCTCAGGGCATGATCCCGGATTCCTGGGACCGAGTCCCATATTGGTTCCCTGCAGAGAGCCTGCTTCTCCCTCTGCCTAGGTCTCTGCCTCTCTCATGAATAAATGAATTCAAAAAACCTTTTAAAAATAATAATAATAGAATTCTTCTTTTCCTTTTTGCTGTTCAGCTCGACTGCTTTCCATAGCCTGTCTTCCAGATTGCTGATCCATCCTTCTGCATCCTACTGTTGATCTCCCCTAGTAGTTTTCATTGTGGTTATTGTCTGCAACTCTGGTTCCTTTTCATATTTTCTCTCTGTTGAAGTTCTCACGGAGTTCTTCTACTCTTGTCTCCAGCCCAGTGGGCATCTTTACAATCATTAAACTCTTTATCAAGGGTATTGCTTATCTCTGTTTCATTTAGTTCTTTGTGGTTTTTGTCTTGTTCTTTCATTTGGAGCACATTCCTCTATTTCCCCATTCTGCTTCACTCTCTGTGCTTGTTTCTGTGAATTAGGCAGAACAGCTACTTCTTCTAAACCTGAAGGAATGGTCTTGTGTATGGTTGTCCCCTGTGTAGACTGTGTGTGCCTGGTGACTCTGGCTGGCTGGCGCTGTGGCTGGCGTGGGCTGGGGGGTCCCAACGGGGCACTCTGTGCTAAGGCTGCCCTGGTGTGATGGCTAGAGCTGAAGTAGGCATGGGCCAGGGGTTCCTGGGGTTCTCCACACAGAGGGCACACTGGCAGGATAGTGGAGGCTGAAATGAATGCAAGCTGCTGTGTCTGCTGGGTACAGGGGGGGTACCCAGGCAGCACAGCAGCAGCAGGGATAAAACAGAGCCCCAGAGGGCTCCAAGCCAGCGGTGCCCTAGTAAGCCATCTGGAGCAGAAGTGGTGCCAGGCATAGAGTGTTCCAGAGTGCCTTGTGCCTGTGTCACCTTGGTGTGAGAGCTGGAGCTGTAGTGAGCACTGACCGGGGCCGGTGTGTGCCTCGCTGAGGCAGACTATTGGTTGAGACACCCAGCATCCTGCTCCTGGCCGCTCTACCCATTGTCAAAGTGCAAGGGGGAGTAAAGCACGGCACTGGCCAGCCCCTCTGACCCCCACACGGTCCCACCTGCTCCTTCCCTGCGGGCAGGGTCCTAGGGCTGGTCACTCTCTTTATAATTGCTCTTTTAAACCCTGGCTTTTTCCCTGCGCCCCAGGACCTCCCGGCGCCGCTGGGCAGGGGCCAGACGCACCTGCTGGGGCCCCGCAGTCCTGTCCCCACCTGGCCCGGATCGCCGGCCCCAGGGTCGGGGTGCGGGGTCCCCTCTGCGCCACATCTCTGGCTCTTGCTGTTATCCGTGGGGTCCCTCTGCCCGATGCTGTGCAGGAGCTGGGGCCCGCCCTCGGTTCTTCCGGAGGAACCGCTCTCTAAAGAGGGTCAGGCTGGGTGCAGGGGCGGAGGGGCAGGGCGAGCTCAGGGCCTTGCTCTCGGAAGAGTCCCCTTCCGGTGGAGCCCTGTGACCTGCACCCCCCGCCCCCCATCCTTCAGGGAGCGCGTGGAC
The DNA here is from genome assembly GCF_053574225.1 of Canis aureus. Classification (NCBI taxonomy): domain Eukaryota; kingdom Metazoa; phylum Chordata; class Mammalia; order Carnivora; family Canidae; genus Canis; species Canis aureus. The sequence goes on along the minus strand of NC_135618.1, from coordinate 16,597,842 downwards.
GTCCTTCCACTTGCCTCCAGCAAGCAGGGCCGGGGCACCACCGGGCGGCCTGGAACCCACGCCGGGCTGGCACGCGCTGCCGCCCCGTCCCTTTGCCCGTTCACCTTTGGCCTCGGCCCGGAGGACCCCGCTTGGCTTCCCCGGGAGCATCGGGGGCATCGGGGCGGGGACGCCGCGGACTCCCGAGTCTCATGCATTTAACAGCCGCGCGTCCTTAGTCGGGTTAGGGCCGCAGCCCTTCCAGCGGCCTCTATAGGAGGAGGCCGAGCACAGCATGTAATTGCAGCTTTTTTTTTTTTTTTTTTTTTTTTGAGGACTTTCAACCCTGCCATGAACTAAATCATTTTATCAGTTTTTTTAAAAAAAAATTTTTTTTTGCACTTGTCCCATTAAACTACAGAACTGGAACATACTCATGAATGGTTTCTTTCTGCTTCCACTCAAGGAGTTCCTGACATAACAAAAACTGGTAATTAACTGGCTCGGAGACTTTTACAATAGCCTCTTTAAACCCGCCGGGGCGCGGGGCCTGGCAGGGTCGACCCCACGCTGCCCGTGGCACCGCGGCGCCCCCAGCTCCTGGCCGCCCCCCGCGGCCCGCCAGGCCCTCCGCCCGCGGGTCCCCTCCTCCGCTAGGCCGCTCCCCCCCCCTTGACCGCAGCCCCCCGCTGCCCCCCACCCCCGGGCGCGGCACTCCCCAGAGCTGGGGTCCTTCCAGCCTCGCGGGACGTGACCCGGGGCCGCCGTCGGGTCCCCGCAACGCGGCTGCGAGGCCTCAGTCGGGGAGAAGGTCACCTCGCCGTTGGCTCTCCCAGTCAGAGGTCACAGAAGTGTCATCTGTCCCCCCGCGTCCGCTTTCCCCTGCCAGCCTTGGCAAGAACGGCACCAAGGCTTTCTGCAAATAATCCAGTCAGTTCAACAAATTTACACAAAAGCCCCCTGAGTGGTTTTTCTGTTTCCAAATTTGCCCACACTACCCCCGCCTCCGTTTCCACAAAGCGGCCAGAAAGCTCTCTGACAGGGTAAGGAATGCCCCTCCCTGAGGTTCCCGCTGCCCTTAGGGTAAATCGGATCCCTTCCCGGGGCCGCATTGCCTGGGACGTGCCTACCTGACCAGGTTCATCTCTTGCAATTGTCCTCAGGTTGCCTTTGCTCCCACGGCCCCTCTGCCCCTCACGCCAAACTCCTTTCTGCTTCGCCGGCCTCTGCATCAGCAGCATCCTCAGCCTGCGGTGATCATCTGCACTGGGCCAGTTCCTTCCTGCCTTCAAATCTCAATTCTGAAGTCAGCTCTCCCGGGAGTGCTTCCCTGACCACCCACCCCACGCACAGAACCTGTCATCCCATCACATACCCCCATTTTATTTTTTAATAACAGCCTTACTCTGTAATTATTACTACAACCCTTTGCTCCCTGGTACTTGTGTTTCACTCACGGAATGGAAGGCCCTCTCAAGCGGGGACCCCATTTATCTTGTCATATCTACTCTATCTGGCACAGAGAAGATGCTCAGGGAAAGTTTCTCAAATGAAGTTGTGATAGGAGCTATGCTAGACGCTGAAACTATACTGATGACCAAGGACCTGCCATCTGGTATCCACAACCTAGAGGAGGAGACAGATAGAAAAATACCATTTAAATCAAGAGCACAAAAAAAAAAAAATTAAAAAAATAAATAAATAAATAAATAAATAAATAAATCAAGAGCACTTTGACAGTGCAGTGGTGGAGTCTTGCATGGAAGCAGAGCCCTGCCTTCCGGTTAAACCCGCCTTCAGATTAAACCACCGTGGCATCTCCAGAGCAGGGATAGGTGATCTTTGGCAGAGATTTGGTTCTAAGACTCAATGACTCTGCCCTGAAGTTAAACACCAAAAACTAAACTGAAAAGAAGGTGGTTCCTGGTTAAATACACCAACCCTGTTACTAACTCACCCTGCTGTGCAAATTTATTAAAGCAGTCTCCAAATAAACAAGTCCTAAAACTAATCAGGAAGTGGAAAAGCATAAAAATAATCCCCAGCCCACAACACACACCCATGAAAACAAGAAATAAAGAAAAATGTTCTATATAAAACCCATGGGGCCTAACTCTGTCCTCAATTAGTGGTGCAGGCTGCCAGCTGAAGTCAATGGAGGTTTTCAGTCCAATAATTGAGGCAGGATTTGGGGCCCACTATGCATTGCATTCATTTTTAGGTAATAAATCAGGAATGTCAAGTGGGTGTGCATTGGCCTTCCTGACATGGTAATTAAACTGAACGGTACTATCTTCCACACTGAGATCCACTTGAGCTCGTAGCAACCAAGGTGGTTCTGAAGTGTGTGTCTGTGTGTGTGTGTGTGTGTGTGTGTGTGTGTATGCAGGAAGAGCATGGGTCATGTTGGACATCTCTGGGTGGGGAAAAGAACGCTTCCAGCCAAAGCCAGGCCTATGTCCTGCCCAGGATTGGCTATGTAATTTGTGGGCTGCAGGGGCAAAATGGAAATGCCCCATGTTCAAAAATAATTTAAAATTTCAAGATGGGGACAAACAGAGCATTAAGCCAAATCCAAGGCCCTTTCGAGCAGAGTCCTGAAAACCTGCACAGGTTGCTCATCCATGAAGCTAGCCCTGACAGTAGGAATAATTCTGGAAAAGAAACTTGGGATCAGGTTTAAAGCTCTCCATCAGTATCACAGCTGATAATTTTGAGCATTTCCCATGTGCCAGGAACTGTTCTAAGTACTTTACGTATATTAACCCCTTTATTCCTCAAAATAGGCCCATAAGAAAAGAAATCTAATTATCCCCATTTTATGTTAAAGAATCTGAGCTGCTGAGGTCATAAGGCTTGAAAGCAGCCATGCTGAGATTTGAACTCACAGAGTGAGATCCTAAACACCTTCTCACCCTGTTAGTCAATGCACATGCCATTCCATGTTTTTCTCATTCTCAAGCCCACCCATGTCTCTTGAGACCCAGTCTCATCACAATCAGGGACTGTCGGAACTGAAATACCCACTCTGTGGCTTGCTACTTGTGAGGCTTTATGCAGCCTTAAACAAGTACCTTGACCCCTGCCAGTTTCCTCATCTGAGTAAAAGAGATTAAAAGAGTTCCTATTTCATAGTCTTTTGTAAGAACTTATTGAGTTACTTGAAATAAAATGTCAGGTGCATTGAAAGTACTAACAAATGTAGCTGCTAAATAAATGTTATTATTACAATTATGATAATGATTCGCAAACCTTACATAGAAGATGGCAAGCTTATTGCTCCTACTTGCTCTTTTCTCCTATGTGCTGGAATTTCTAGTAATAAAATTACTAAAGAACTATAACCTATCATATTTTGCCTAGAAATTTACCCATGAGCCTTACAACAATAATTATAATAGTAGTAGCTACCATGTATTAAAACGTCATACACCAGGAACATTACATAAATTATTTATTCTTTAAAACCTAATAAAGGCTGTCAAGACGGTTAAAGAGAGGAAGAATTGTCTTCTTGACAAATGATGTCAGGACAACTGGATATCTATCTATGTACAAAAGAATAAAAGTGGAACCCTACCTCACACCATGTACAAAAATTCAAAATGGATTAAACACAGTGTTCTAAACATAAGAGCTGAATTACCAAACTCTTGAAAGAAAACATAGGAGTAAAACTTCAAGACCTAGAGTTAAGTAGTGGTTTCTTAGATATGACACCAAAAGTGCAAGTTACAAAAGAAAAAAATAAATTGGACTTCACCAATTTATTGTGCTTCAAATGACACATTGAGAAAGTGAAAAGACAACACACAGAATAGGAAAAAAAATATTATAAATCATGTATCATGCAAAAGGACTTGTATCCAGAATATATAAAGAAGTCTTAAAATTCAACAATAAAAAAGCAATCAAACCAATGAAAAATCAGCAAAGCAGGGGTGCCTGGATGGCTCAATTGGTTAAGCATATGCCATCGGCTCAGGTCACGATCTCGGGGTCCCAGAATCAAGCCCTGCATTGGGCTCCTTGCTCAGCGGGGAGTCTGCTTTTCCCTTTGCCCTTCACCCTGCTCTCATACTCTCTCTTTCTCTCTCAAATAAATAAAATCTTTTTAAAAAATCAGCAAAGCGGTTTAATAAGTATTTGTCCAAAGAAAATATACAGGTGACCAATAAGTACATGAAAAAATGTTCAACAACACTAGTCATGAGGGACACGCAAATCAAAATCACAATGTGATACCATTTCACACCTACTAAGATGACCAAGGTCAGAAAGACACAGTAACAAACGTTATTAGAATCTAAAAAAATTGGAAGCCTCATTTTTCGCTGGCAGGATTATAAAATGGGGCAACTACTTTGGAAAACAGGCAAATCCTCAAAAAGTTAAGCACAGAGTTTGTAGATGATTCAGCAACTCCATCATAGGCATAGACCCAAGAGAAATGAAGACATATATCCATACACACCTTTGTGCACCAATGTTCGTAGCATTATTCATAATAGTTGAAAAAGTGGAAATAACCAAAATGCCCATCAATATATATCAGATGAATAGATAAAATATGGTATATTCACACCATGGGAGATTATTCAGGAAGAGAAAGGAATGAAGTACTGATGCATGCTACATCATGGATCAATCATGAAAACATCATATAAGTAAAAGAAGCCAGTCATAAAAGATGAGACATTGTATGTATATGAAATGTCTAGAATAGACAAATCCAGAGACAAAAACTAGATTAGCAGTTGCCAGGAGTTGGGGGAAAGGAGAAACGGAGAGTGATTACTAAGGTGTATGAGTTTCTTTTGCAGGTGATGGAAATATTCTAAATGTTCTAAAATAAGGTAGTACTGACGGTTGCACACTGTAAGTATATGAAAAACTGCTGAAATAACTTTAATAGGGCAAATTTTATGGCACGTAAATTATATCCCAATAAATCTGTTATTAAAACCAAACCCCCCAAATTCTAATGAGGTCAGTTTCATTTTCCCTATTTGGTGGACAAGGGAAGTGAGATTCAGAGTGGGTGAGTAACTTGCTCAGGGTCAAAGAGCAAGGCAGGAGGGACTTCTATTTAAACCCCCATGCTGCTCATTTCCACTTCTATGCCTTCACCAAACGGCTGCGGCTGCGAAGCTTTGGAAAGGAGAAAAATTCCTCCTCGAAAGAAGGAAGAAGCTCTGCCACAGCTGGCTTAAATCTGAGGTCATTTAATTCAATCCTCATTTCCCCAGGTCCTTTACTGCCCGCTGGATCCCAGGTCCCCGGCAGATGGGTGTGTGGCAAGGCACATGAGAAGCCTACGAAAGGTCATAAACCTTATGTCAGTGCGACCACCGACCCAGACTGTGGCCCCCTGGCTCTGATCGAGAAGTCTATCCCAACAATCGATAGTAATGGCAGAGGTTCAATTCAATTGCTCACAAATCCCCATCCATCATTAGGACAGCAGAATGACAGCCCTGGCCTTGCTAGGACCTAGTTTTTCCCATTCACGGGCTTAATGCAAGTAGATGGTCCTTTCACCCTTAATGATTCCCCATTTCGGAGCACTGAAGCTTCTCCTGAAGTAGTACCCGATATATACTCCTATTATTTATTGTACATTGTATTTACTATGTGCTATATGTCATAATTATCCGTTGACCTGTCTTCCTCCACTCCCTCCTCTGCGATTCTTAAAGGACTGTGTTCTATTCATTTTTAAAGTTCCCACATCATGGAAACTTCCCATCACTTATTAATAAAAACTCTAGTTCCATTTCCTGTGTGTATACCCTGTGCCAGGCTCTGGGCTAAGGTTTTACAAGCCTGATCACATTTTGATTCTCCCAACAACCCTATGAGAGAGAGACTATCACAACTCCCATTTTACAGCTAGCAAGTGGCACCCCAATAAATCTCTTTGAATTTCTCTGGAATTCATTCTTGGTCACTGTGAATATTCTTCTTTCTGGTTCCCAGACACGGAAAAAGGCATGGGCTCTATTTTCACTGACTTCGATCATGTTGTATCCACCTGGCAAAGAGAGATGCCAGGCAGGGTGGTGGCAACTAGAACATAACAGATGAACAGCATTCTCTTGGATTTGCTCATAAACACCATCCCAGGGGTCAGCTGCCTAAATTCCAATCTTCCCATTCAGAAGGCACGTTTATACAGTTGTGCACTTGAGAATGACCTTTGTTAAAACGTCTATTACTAGACGAAAGCAAAGTGAGAAATGATGTTGCGTTTTCAAAGTCTGAGTCATTTAGTTGAATGCCTTTCTTTTTCTTTTAGGTAGAGGTCGGAATTTCCTACGATCTGGGGTTATTTTTCTGACTAGGGGCTATGGCACCCGCAGTCTGACAGTTGGTAACAACTTTCTGGAGTTTAGGAGATCACTTTCAGCGACTAAGCCAAATCATAAAAAATGGAGCTGTGTTCCTCTATTCGCAACTGGCTGGTTGAAGAATTTGAGGTGCTTTGCCTCCATCCCAAGCACTCATAACATTGATTTTTAAAACCCGCTATCCACTTCAAAATCCATCAGCCAGGGCTTGAAAAGGAATATCCTCAAGTTCTTTCTTGTGTGTGATGGTGGCATAGACAAGATTCCCACACCTTTATCATCTCTGCATAGCATTCAGAAAGGCCCATTTTAATGGGCCTTCCGGTTTCAGCTTCCCACTTGGGGACAGAATTTAAGACATCAGTTCTCACTGGCATGTACATGAGAAAAACTGAGGAAGGCATAAAATATCTCCATGGCCACCTTCTGTTGCCTGGGCCCGATGCTCCATCCTAAATTACCATTTGTACCCCACGCAACCAGGTCACCAAGACTTTGCTGTCCTTGTCTGTTCCCACCTCACCTTACCACCATCTGGAAAGAGGTGCTTTCTTACTGTGATAGATTTTGTTGGGAAGTGGCCCACACTACCAGCTGGCCAAAGGAGAAAAATGGCAACATGGGAGAATAGAATGTTGATGTTGGTCAAGATCAGAGCAGGCTGGGTTAGTCTGGTGAAGCCGTGAGCTACTGGAATCTGAGGTAACCCAGATGCCAGCCAGATGCCTTCGATCTTTGCAGGTACGAAGAAGATTGCCCAGAACCCACCTCACCCATTCTGTGGCCTTTGGAAACCCAAAGCTTTGCTCCAAGGCTCTGCTCATTCCAGAGGCTCCTCATCAAGGTCTTTGGCTACAACTTTCTAATTGATCGCCTCCTTCCCACACATCAGCCCTGGTATGGATCCAGTGCCTTCTTCATTTTCCATAATCAAAAGGTGAAACTCTCCCACCCAACTCTTTCATAGGTTTATAAACTTAACCAAACGTCCCAGGCAGGTTTACACTGTCTCTCCTTCCTCCCACATCTGCTTTTACTAACCCAATTCCTAATTTCCACTCACCCGGCTCTAAATTGTTCTCCAGTTATCACACAGAGTGGCTTCCCTTCCCCTGGAGCCAGTCCAGACACCTCTCCCCAGTCACCCAACAAGACATCTCTTTAACCAAAGACACTTCTCCCCTCAAAAACGCTCTGTTGCCAATCATTAGAATAAAATTTTCTCCACCCCATTACTCTGGGAAACCCTGATGTTATTCAGAAAATGGGAGGAGATCATGTTCTACTGAGATGCTTTTGAGAGCAGAGATGAATTTAGGCAATAGTGAGGAAAGGTGGGCAGGGATTGAACATGTAGGATGAGATTTGGGCTGCACAGATACCAAATAAGGAGGGAAAAGTGAGAGAAGAGGTTTTTCAAGGAGACGAAAAATCAGTGGTTGGAGGTCTGTGGGAAAGCTTTGGTGACGAAGACGACAAGGCAAGGGCAGCAGGAAAATCTCTGGAGGTAGGCTGCCCTGGAACTACTTCTCAGCTCTGTAGAGACTCCTGAGGGTTCACTCCCAGTGTCGGTGGGAAGCTGGGCCTCCCGGAACACCAGAGACTTACCAGCACTCCTGAGCCACGGGTAGACCCTCTTGTAGAAACGGGACACTTGAGAGCTCAGCCTCTGAATTTTGGGACCCTGGAGTCTTACAAGAGGCTCAGGGTACTTTGGGTTCCCTCAGCATCACGCCCTCCCTGCAGCCTCACGAGCTGACTTCAGCAACACTTGAGCTCCCTGATTGTAGGCGAGGAATGTGTTGGGTTCAAATCCTGATTGAACAATTAACTAGCAATGTTGCCACAGGCAATTTCTTTGGAGTCTCAGTTTGGGTTTAATTTCTTCACCTGGCAGATAAGGACAGTGACACCTGCCTTACGGGGTTCTGATGAGGACTAGAGACCATCTATAAAAGGCACAGGTGCTTTTTATGGGGGTGCTCAGTAAAGGGCAGCTGGTTACCTCGGTGAATGTGTATAAATCATTTATGTTTAATTATCATTGCAAACAATAAATGAATGTAATATCCCATTAATTTTGTTGTAAGTTTCCCTGAACTATGATCAGTGGTGTGTTGATAAATACATTCCACTGATTATAGTTAAATTACAACCAGATTGGGGCACGGGAAGCCTGATTTGAGCACTCGCTGACTTCCATCGTGTCACTACTCCCACCGTCGCCGACTGCCAGCTACCAGTGTGATGTCACTGGCATGGCACTGGGAAGACAGGAGGGCTATCCCACGCACCCTTGACTATCATGCTCAACTCTCCACAGATGTGTTCAAACGTCACATATTGATGCTCGTACATTACAGTTATGCACTTAGAACAAGAGGAAATAGTGTAGAATATTCCCACTAAATCAAGAACTGCCTCTTAATAGGAAGCAGGGATTGCCCCTGTAGATCTCCATATTCTCTCAATCCCACATTGTGCCCCTTTGTCAGCATGTGTTTTCATGATGTTTATTTTTATTTTTTTGTTTTCATGATTTTTAAAGAAAGAAACCCCCATAGGATGTATGTGCACATGGGTGCATAGGCACTGGGCTTTCCCACCCTCTTCTCTGACTATCCACATAAATATGGATTGTATTTGAAAATCAGCCTTGACTAAACTCTTTTAATAGCTTGTAACATCAATATGAGGATAGATAAAATTTAAAAAATTACACTCCCCTTTACTTAAACACTAAGTCGTTTTAATTGTTTTATTAAAAAAATAAAAAATAAAATAATAAAATAATAAAAAAAAATAAAATAAAATAAAATAAAATAAATAAAAAATAAACTGATTTCTCCATGTAATTATCAATATATTTCCATCACCCCAGTAAATAAAAAGACTCCTTTCAGGGGCATTTTTAACACCTGTAAATCCCCCAGATGTTAAGAAAAGAATGCTTATTTTATAGTCTGGCAGTTTCTCAGTTTGCTTTTTATTTTTTAAATCCTTTCATTGTATTTTTGATTAGTCATGGATAAATAATGTTTGAAATAAAAATCCCTACTGTATGATTATACTCATTCAGGCTCCCAGTATCCCACATTGAACATTTAATGAGCATATATCTAGGTCTCAATGTGAGAATCACGATGGTCATACCTAGAGCAGGAGCGAGCCGGAGAGGTCCTCTCACCCCAACTTTTGCTTTGTAAAGGAGCACATTGAGGTACAGAATGGCACTGTGATTCGCCCACATGGTGTGCGGGGAAACACCTGCTAGACCACCCCCCCCCCACTCTCACCACCACCCCCAGATATACACACACGCGCATACACACACACGTTGAGATGTACAGTCACAAAATTCAGCAGCAACTATAACATTGGATATGCTCCCCCCACAAATACAAAAGTAGGGAGGGGGGCACCTGATGGGATGAGCACTGGGTGTTATTCTACATGTTGGCAAATTGAACACCAATAAAAAATAAATTAAAAAAAAGAAAATATTGAGAAAAGGAAAAACAAAAAAAAATAAATACAAAAGTAGGAATCTTAATAATTATTTAAGAAAAATTTATTGGACACCTACTATATGCTGGGTACTGCCATTCTTTTTTTTTTTTTAAGATTCTTCATTTATTTATTCATGAAGGACAGAGAGAGAGAGGCAGAAACACAGGCAGAAGGGAGAGGCAGGCTCCTTCTGGACAGCCTGATGCGGGACTCGATCCCAGCACCCTGGGATCAAGACCTGAGCCAGAGGCAGACTGTTGAACCACTGAGCCACCCAGGGTACTGCCATTTTAACATTATCTATGTTTAAGTTTGTGATGGAAACTCTTGTCCTTAAGCTCCTGCTTTGTTAGTATAACACTCAGCCCTCAAAGATGTACTTACCCATTGTGCTCACCAGAGACTTGACTGTAAGATCCCATGAGCTTTGGATTTACATTGATAACAAAACTTGGGGATTTTGCTCTTTGCTGTTTCTTTTTTTAGTTCTGGACTTTGTAAAGACAACAGAGGATTTGTGGGAATGATCAGACCCTTACTGTGGAAGACGCACACCCTGTGGCTTGCTAAGCAGTTAACTGAAACAGGATTATGGCCGTAAAGTGCTTTTCCCCCTAAGTCATGCCACCAATGGCAAAAGAATGGTTCTTTGAATTAGACGGTTCTAGGAGCATACCCAGCTCCAGCATTTACCTGCCGGGTGACCTTCAGAAATTTACTGTACTCCTCTGAGCCTCCGTTTCCTCATCTGAAAAAAAAAGGCAGGGGGGGGACAATCCCACTTAGCTCAGAGGCTTGTCAGGAGATATTTTTTTTTTAAGATTTTATTTATTTATTCATGAGAATACACAAAGAGGAGAGAGAGGCAGAGACACAGGCAGAGGGAGAAGCAGGCTCCATGCAGGGAAACTGATGTGGGACTCAATCCTGGGTCTCCAGGATCAGGCCCTGGGCTGAAGGCAGGTGCTAAACCGCTGAGCCACCCGGGCTGCCCAGGAGATAAAATGTAAGACATAGGTAGCACAGTACCCCACAGGGTAATCACCCTGCACACGTGAACTCCCTTTCATTTTATCTTCCCAGATGGGAGGGGAGTGGACAGGAGGAAGAGAATTCAAGGAGATCAGGAGCAGGTGGGGATGGGAGCAAAAACAAAGGGGCAGGGGAAGGAAGAAGAATGGCAGGGACACCTGGGTGGCTCAGCGGTTGAGCATCTGCTTTTGGCTCAGGGCATGATATGGGGTTCTGGGATCGAGTCCCACATCAGGTTCCCTACAGGGAGCCTGCTTCTCCCTCTGTGTCTCTGCCTCTCTCTCTGTGCCTCTCATGAATAAATAAATAAGATCTTAAAGAAAAAAAAAAAAACAGAATGGCATAGATATGGAGTCCAAAGAATAAGAAAGACTCAGAGCCCTCCTTAGGCAATGTTAACCCCCAGAGGTTTCAGAAGAAGGCCTTGGGGAAGCTTCCACTAAAGTGCCTTCTCAAGAGGACAGGCCCAACCAACTCAGAAAGTTTGCTTTCCTAGGAGGGGTTTTGCTTTCCTAGGGGGGATTACGCAAGTCTTGAGCCAAAGATGAATGGCTTGTAAGTAGAAAAAAGGCAGATATTGTCATTAAAAGTCCTTCATTTCTGCCCATCCCTCATGCAAACTTCAGCCTCTCTTCTAGAAAAATAGTAAACAGATAATTAAAAGGTGATATGTCACTGTCTTGGCCTTGGACTCCAGATCCATTATGCTGGGCATCAAATCCCCTGCCAAAGTAGCCGTGGATCAAGGTTGGGTAACGATCTCTATGCTGGAGCAATGGGTCTGAGACTCAGAGCAGATCTGCCTTCTATAGACTTTGTTCTCTGGAGTTTACCCTACACTCCCTGGAAGCTTTCACCCCAACATGGATCCATTTTTTAAAAAATATGGACAATAATAACACTAATCTTCATAGTATTAGCATGTGAATTAGATGAGTTAATGCACATCGGCAGTCAGTGAATACTGGAAATCACGGAGATCACGTTATTGCCATTGGCATAGTGGTGGGGTGGCATTTTCATCCCTTTTCCTAAATACTTGCCTGGCTGCCTCCCCAGCCCCAGTACAGCTTCAGAATGGCTTGGGTTGATCAGCGTCACTGTCACCACTACAAAACTTTCTCTGTCTACAAAGAGTTTGGCTAATAGTTCTCAAATTAAATAAAACACAAAAGATAATCTCCCATCTCAGAACACACAGTACTTGATATTGCAGACCAGGGAGCCTGCATTCTCCCGGAACCATTCTTTCTACCTTGGCAACAGAGGCATTTTCAAATAAATATAAATTCCAATAGGGGCAGTGCCAAGACCCAGTTGTGACCGAGCCACCAGCCAAGCCAGTGGAGTTATTAAGAATGATCTCTTAAGGAGAGAACTCAATGTGAAAACTATGTACTGCCTGAACTTCACTCATAAGCACGGTTTTCTCTAGGATTGGGGGTGAGTCACCTAATTTCAAATGCCTGAATGTATTCAGGAGTCAATCCCCGCCCCTCGGGCTTCTCTTAGGAAGTATGAGATGGGCCAAAGGGCTCTCCTGGAGGTGCCTCAGAGGAGATGCCTCCCCACCTCTGTGTCTCCTGTTTCTTGTCCCCTTTGCAGATGTAAACATGCCACAAAATGGAGCGAGACGACTGTGAACCAGCTTTGCAGCTGCTTCATTACTCTACTAATATCAATAATCATTTCTGTAGGCTTCCTTTTCCAGAGCGTCGGGCCGGAGGTGCAATTTGTACAGACCCTGGTGTTTGGGAAGGGGATTTGTGAACCTGCTCAAAGGTCCCTCCCCTGCCTCTTCCTCCATGGCATCATGCAAGACTCAAGTTCAAACCCAAGGCAGCAGGCAGAGAGGAGGGGAAGCAGTCAAGCCACTTTTCACAGGCCAAATCGCAGAGGCTGAAAAAAAAAAACCAAGTACCTGGGTATCATGCGCCTGCCTCTCTGGTGTTTTTGCCGCCAATTTCCCACTTGGCCACATGTGCACATTTAATTAACGATCTGCTCGTCACCTCCTGCAAGTCATTAATAATGATGCTGTAGATATCAGCCCATCTCAGAGCCTGCCAGAAGCTTGCCACTGGCCACCATCTCCCAGGCAGTCCACAGCCGCCCACCGGCTGCTCACGTGGCCTCCCAGCCAGGTTTCGATCCATGAGACACAGCTCAGAACCAGCTCGGTTGAATTCATCTTTCAAGTGAGATTTCCGGATGCATCCATTTCATTTCCTTCACCCACTAATGTTGTGGAGGGTTTTTTTTTTTTAATTCTATTAAAAAATGCAATTAAATTTGTCTCATGGAATTTGCTCTTTAAAAATCCAGACAGCTGCTTGCTCATGGTGGCATTATGCTCTTGATTCTTACGCGTTTTTTTCTTCGTCTCCATTCCATTACTTTACTGAGGATTAAAGACAGGCTTACCAGATGGCAAATGCCAGGATCTCTTCCCACCCCCACCTCCCATTCGGAAGACTAGTATCATATCAGCCATAATACATACCCCAGGTTCCTCTGTGCGGCTCTTGGAAGAGACAGCAATTGTTTCATTTAAATTCATTAGCTAATGCCCAAAACCCAATGAAAGGGCAGGAGGTTAGGAATGAGAAAACCTAAGCACTGCTCACAGGAACTTGCTGGAAATGCTGCAACCGGTCTCTCCCCCGTGCCTCAGTTTCTTCATCTCTCCCACCTCACTTGCTTCCTCCACCAGCTCTCAGCCATAAAGCACTCGTTAGGCTGGGAAGCAAATGAGGTAATGTCTGTGGCAAGATGGTTTGTGCGTTTCCAAAGAAAGACACCATATAAAAAGCATTCTGATTGCTAACAGTCAGAGATGCTGAGGATTTGGCCTGGCTGGCTTCATAAACTATTTAACTGCCTGCTTCTTGCAAAAACTATTTTTATCAGTTAATTACACATTTTTCTTATTAAATAACAATGTCAAAGCATTTCTTGCTCATTTTCTTGTCATGATTAATTTAATCTGCCGTCCTTTATTAAAAGTCCAGTTTTCCTTCTCTCGTCTTATCCATCCTGATAGACTAGTAAAAACCCCACGACCATTCAACTTCTCTGATTAACATTAACCCATTCTACTTCTGTTCTTTTCTTTTCCCCCAATCTCTGAGCAGTCTCTTTCACAGGAATGTGTGTCTGGTGTCTAAGGAAGCACCAAACTCTAAAAAAAAAAAAAAGGACGTTGCCCTAGTGAATGGCTTCCCTTCTCTTTTCTCGGGCCCTCCACCGACAGGCAAATTCTCCGAGGCAGACCAGATTTAAAGGCAGCCCTGGGTCATATCCTTCCTGGGAAGAGATAAGAAAGTCAGACAGAGAGAGCACTGGTCACATTTGATTTCAAAACAGACACACATGTGATGTGCCCAGGATTTGGGGGAAGGAGAAAGAAGAGAAATATCAATGCCAATGGCATTCACCACACTGTAAGACTCTTTCCTAACATTATTATTATTTTTATTTATTATAAATACTGATTATTGAAATAGCATTAATAATATTATTATGATTATATGCTTAAACCCTTGACATGGAAAGGGGACATAAAGGCATTATTATTTTGTGGTTCATGGTATTGCTTGCACTCCCAGAGAGACACTAGAATGTTGAGAAGAGAAACCACAATACTTGGGGCAAAGTAGTTAACCACAATAATTACAGTTATAACAGAAAAAGTAATTTCATGTGTTATTATTATTATTATCATGACTATTATTTGCCACTTGTGGTAGTAGGCAGCCTCTACAATGACTGCCTCTTGATATTCACTTCTCGGTGTAATCCCTTCCTCTTGAGTGTAGGTTGGACTTATTGATGCACTTCTAATGAATAGGATTCCCCATAAATGATGAGGTGTCACTTCCAAGGGTGAATTACACAAAATCTTCTTTCTTGGATACCCTCTCTCTCACTTTGCCAGGCACCATGGGGTGAGCTGCCCTGTGATGAGGCCCAGGTGACAAGAGCTTGAGGCAACAGCCAGTGAAAACTGAGGCCCTCAATCCTATGGTGCATGAGGAAGAGAATCCTACCAAGAACCAGGTAAGCCAGCTCGGAAGCAGACCCTCCCTTCAGCTGAGGCTCCAGATTAGACTGCAGTCCCACGGACAGCTTGATTGCAACCACATGAGACATTTTGAGAGAAGCACTCAGCAAATCCACACCCATATTTCCGTATCCGACAGAAACTGTGTATAGTAAATGTTTGGCTTTGTTAAGCCACTACATTGGGGGGTAATTTGTTACTCAGCAGTTGGTAGCTAATACATGACTCTTCCTATAGCACAGTTCATCTAGAAGTAACACTACCTGTGGATGGGAGGGAGACACACAACATGATGAGGATGGGAGAAAAAATACTCTGCTTCCCTATCCTTTGCCCGTGAAATTATTAATCAACCCAAGCCCTTTTTCTTGCTGGATGTGATCTTGAAAACTTCTCAACAGAACTCTCCAAACAGCCATCCCCAATTAGTTAGTCTGACAGATGAGAGAAAAATCTATCTGCAGACCCCTGAACAGTGTAAAGAAAAGACTCGGAGTTAAAAAGACCTGATTTCTACTTATAAGAAAAGAGACTTTGGGTGAATCACTTATACTCTCTGAGCTTCATTTTCCTCTTCAACAAAATGAAGCTAATCTCTCTGGGTACTCTGAGGTACAAGGAACACAATACTCAAGTAAGATAGCCTAAGAAAGATTCCTCTTCCTTCCAGCTGGCCATCTTCAGTATGTTGGCATCTCCCCTTATGGCCACAAGATGGTTATATCAGCTCCAAGCTTCACGTCCTCCCAAAATAATTCCCCCAGGCATGAAAAGGAAGCATTCTTATCTCTTGATCTATACCTGAGAAATGATTTCTCCCCAAAAAAATCTCCAGGAGAATTCCCCAGACCATCACATTGATCAGACCTGGCTTGCATGCCTACCCCAAAGCACTCACTGTCTAAGGGGATCCAGATGAACCATGATCAGCTTAGACCATCCCCATTTCACCTCACCTACAGCAGATGGCCACCCAGAGAAGAAAAGCAGAAGCAGAATCTGAGCTTCTCTGCACACAAAATGAAGAGGGAAAAGTTAATTCTGGGTAAATGTGTTCACATAGGCCCAGTTATGCTGGAATATAACATATATGATGGCTTAACCCAACAAAATCTTCTATCTCACTCATACTACATGCTCAGTGCAAGTCAGTCAGGGCCAGGCTGACAGAGGCTCCACTTCACCAATACAAGACCTGGGGATTGGCTGTAGTAGCAGAGAAAAGCTGGAGTGGACTTTCCTACCATGTCACTTTACTCACTTTTTTTTCTTTTTTGGCCAGAACTAGTTATGCGACCCCACTTAACTACATGGAGGCTGGAAAGTCTACTCTTTCTTGTACTGGAAGGAGGAAAAATGGAACAGGAATGGTTTTGACCCTAATAGACAAACAAGACTGTCTGCAATAGAGCCTTATCTCCTCATAAGATTTTAGGAGGTTCAAATGAGACAATGTATTTATTCATTTCTCAAACATTCACTGAACACATAAGATCTACCAAGTACTGTGCTGGAAGAGCTCAATAAAACAGGATCCCCACTCTCTTCACAGATAACAACCGTTGAGAAGATAATCCAACTTCTAAATCTGAATGTCAACCAAAATTTATTTGCCTTTTTCTTCCTCTTCCAGGTCTTCAGTGCTCATGTCATGTATTTTGTGTTCCTATTATTGGTTTTAATTTTGTCTTCCTGTTGTTGGTCTCAAAGTCTTCGCAACGTTCTCAAGAGGAGTGATGGCCAGAAAAGACCATCATTAGTCCCCATAAGGGGACTAATCAGGAGTGGCAGTGTCCAGGGATATGCAGCAATAGTTAGCAAGATAACTCTGTAGGCAACTCAAAACCATCCTCTTCTCATGGAAAAATACTCCATGAACTCAGCTTTCACAATCCTAAAAGAACCAGTCGTTACCTTGTTTCTTTCCAAATCCCTTTACATGTGGCTCTGGGCTTCATGAGAGAGAAGAGATTCCTACTTGAGCCAGTTCTAATAGTTCACTTACTTCCCTCCTCCTTTGGTCAAACATTATTGCTGGCTTCACCCCTCTCCTGAGTACCAACTTCTTCAGGAAGGTACCCTGACGTTGTTAGGGTTGGTTTATCTGCAATTAGAGAAAGACTTTGAAATTGCAATGGCTTCATACAAACTGCTTGCTAGGATTGCCCATTCAACTCTGGTCTCTATGGAAGGTCTTCTCCACGTGGTCACCGGAGACTCGAGCTGACAGTGGTTTTGCATTTTCAGCCACGGCTTCTAGGCTTGCCCTGGGCATTGACAGCCCCACAAACCACAGAGGAAAGATCATGGACAGTCCGCAAGGGAGATTTTCAGCAGGGTGAGTCTGAAAACAGCATCCTACATTTCTGCTCCTATGCCATGGGAGAGAACTCAGTCACATGACCACACCTAATTGCAAGGGAGGCTGGGAAATGTAATTTAGTTATGTGCCCAGGGAGAAAGGAGAACAGATTTTGGTGGACAGCTAGCAATCTCTCCCACACTCACCCACACAACTTCCTATTTTTCAACTTGGCAAAAGCTGAGTTCATGGAGTATTTCTATACAGCATTATATTCTTTGGCCTGCCAAGGCAATGTTCTTTCTGGAAGAGGATTTACAAACTTCACAATGCAATTGATGGGCAGAGACCTAGCCTGTGGTTTCCCTTCATCTCAATTCTCAATCAGGTCCTCCAATCCTAGACATAATCTTGAAGATAGAAAGTGATCTAGACATTTCTCACTTAGGTACAAGCCAGCAGATGCTCCTCCCTATGAGAGTATCATACTTTTCCAAGCAGTAACAAAGGGAGAAAGTCTTATGTGAAACACATTTCACCAGCTATCAGACTTTGGGAGAGGTGCTTCTCCAAGCATCTCTCATTCACTCATTCACTGAACAAATATTTATTGTCTACCCAGTGTGTTTATCAGGCACTCGATTAGGCATTGGCAGTAAATACACTGAGGAGCCAGGCTGACATGATCTGCTGGACCCTATAGTCTAAACCAAAAGAAGAAAGTACATAGAAATATAAAGTCAATATATATGGTAATAAGTAATTATAAAAGAAAAAGTGGGGCAAAGGCAGAGAATAGCAGCAGAGGCAGGCGGGGTGACAGGTAAGTTAAGATCTGGAAGGTACTAGCCGTGCAAAGAGAGAGGAGGAGGTGGCAAGCACTCCAAGCACGGGGGCACAGCATGTGCAAAGGCCATGGGAAGGGAAAGAGTCTGGCATGACTGAGGAACAGAAAAGCACCTGGGGTGGCTGAAAATGAGGAGGGAAGACTAGGCGGGAGATGAGACTGGAGTAGTGGGCAGGGCCAGATCATGAAGAGTTCTAGAGGTCTTGATGTGGAATTTGAATTTGAATCTGAATAAAACAAGAAGCCATCTGGGGCTTAAAAGTAGTGAAGGGACATGATTGCCAACCGCATTAGCCTGCTACGGCTGCCATCACAAAGTACCACAGACTGCGTGGCTTGAACAACAAAAGCGTGTTGTCTCACAGTTCCAGAGGCTGGAAGTCTGACATCAGATATCCACGGGGCTGGTTCCTGCTGAGAACTCATTCACTCATTCACAAGACCTGTTCAAGACCTCTCTGCCAGCTTCTGGTAGTTTGCTGGCCACCTTTGGCATTCCTTATAGATGGCACTCTCCCTGTGTCTTCACATCATCCTCACTCCCAGGGCATCTCTTTCTCTCCACACGGCACTCCTTCTATAAGGGCTCCAGTTGTACGGGAGAGGCATCCACCCTACTCCAACATGAATGACCTCATCTTAACTAATTATGTCTGTAATCACTCTACTTCCAAATAAGGCCACATCCTGAAGTGCTGGATTAAAACTGCAGCATACGAATGGGGATAGGGACAGACTTCAATGCCTAACAGGAATTTGGGAAGATTTACACTCTGCTCTGCTCATTATAAATGAGAGACGATGGAGTTAGGGTAGAAGTAGAGAAGCAAGATGGGGGGCTGGCGTCATTGTCGCCAAGGTGAGAGGTGATGTTTGCCTGGTCCAGATGTCCAAGGAGATTTAAGATATATTTTGTTGATAAAACTAGCATGACTGCTGAGAGATTGTATTTCATTGGTGAGGGAAAGGGGTAGATCAAGGATGACTCTTTTTTCTTTTTTTTTTTAAAGGATGACTCTTAAGTTTCCAGCTAGAGCAAGAGGAAGACAGGGATACAATTTGGGAGAGGAGGAGGAGCCGGAGGACAGACATGTTTTGGGGTGGAGCCCCATGGCTTCATTTTGGATGTATTAAGTTGAGATATGTATGAGTCATCCAAATAGATAGACCATGTAGGCAGCTGTCTGTAAAAATCAAAGGAGAAATCCGGGCTAGAGATACAACTGTGGAGTCGTCAGCATATAGTATATTTAAAATCACTCAATATGGTTGAAGGAGGGAGCTCCCCTCTTCTAGCACATCTTGTCCCCCAGCAACCCCAACACCACCAATGTCTTTTATCTTGGTGTTTCTGTGGAGTTGCTCAGGCCTACCAGGGGGGATTGAACTAGAGATTTAGAGGCTTTGTTGCTCCTTCCTGAAGGCTGCAGAGGGCTAAGAATCCTGTCTAACATGCCAACCCCTGATTGTTCCACCTCACTCTCTACACACATTCTATGGATCCTCAGTTTCTGGAGAAGATGAAGACTGTGTTCCCTGTTTTCTCAGGTTTAAACAAAGCATTCATCATCTACGCCCAAGAACACCCACCTGGCCCAATGTACGTGTCCACCCAAATCATACGAACATTGGTGAACATGCATACACACACCCCGTCCCTTCAACAGAAATGACCTAAACTTTGTGAGGTTCACATGTCCCTAGAGATGATCTCATTTGCCTGCTTCAAAAGCGCTTTGGTCTGCACAGCCTGTAGCAGCAAATTTACACTTCAAAAAGCAGACAGCTTTTTCCACATCTTATTCACTTAATGGGTGAGAATGTAAAATTAGTTCCGTTGCTGATGAGGACCTTGAGCCAAATGAAAAGTGTTCATTTGTCAGCACAGACTTACAGCCTGAGACATGATTATATAGCTAATCCAATAATGGGTTTTGATGCCGAGCATTTATTTATATACAGTATGTCTTGTTATCTGTTGATAATCAGGACCTACAATTTACTCTTTCTTGTGCGCGTAGTGTAAAATAGCAACATCTCCCAGACATATTGCATTTAAGTACCAACATGCGAACACATACAAAAAGTGCCATCATCAGCAAAATATTTTATTTGCTTTCTTTTAAAAAAGAAAAAAAAAGAGAGAGAGAGAACCAGTGCTTGCATTCGGGCTTTTATATTTTTAAACATAAATAGTAAATAAAGTCTGAGGTCTCTCACAGGACTATCTAAGGGTAAAAAAGAGCTCTGAAAACAAGGTTTCTTTTATCATCTAGAACCACCCTAGTCAAGGGATTTCTCCTTCTTGTTCTCCAAAAATTCCATCTGCAGGTCAGATCCTACACACATTTTTACATGTAATGATATAAGCCGAAAAGATGCGTCAAGAAAATCTTCACAATGCCTCCACCTGACTCTGGGTACCTGAATCTTACAAACACTCTGCTGGTTGCAAAGATGCACATTATCACCAGGTGAGCATGGAAACTGTAATAATTATCACAAGCAAACCTTTCCTTAAAACTCAGTCACTTAAAATTAAATATAAAACCACCACATTTCTATAAACTCTTCCAGAGACTACATACCGCTACACTATATTGTTTCTTACCCCATGGATGAGTGTAAATGTCTATCACTAAAATATAGGGACACTTTCGGCCTAATATAAACATAAAATGCATAAAATCCAACATTTAAAACAAGCAGGCATTTTTATAGGTATCGTAGAGTATGATGCATTGTAACATATTCTCGCTATAATAAAGCCTATGGGAAAGAAAAGGCACACCAGGATTAAGTATTCTGTTAATTGCAAATGTGTAGCACACCTGCAAAATCTGTGAAAAATCCTACAACACTCGGAGAAAGTCAGTGTAAGTTCCTTTCCAAGCTACCATCTCTCGGATGGGCCTAGAAAAGTTGAGAACAAATGCAGGGAGGGGGGCATCAGAGAACCGTTGTGTCCGCTTGCCCCTCTACCCCACTTAGTGGTCTCTGACCCAAATGAAGCTCAAAAGACCGGTCAGTCTGTGATATATGAGAAGAAAGGGGGGCAAAGCGCACTTTTTTAAAGCTGAAATTTATTCCGCAATAAATGCTTCAATGTTGGTGAGACATGATGTTTTATTGGATTACCCTGGTTTGCTTAAGAAATCACGTCGGGGATACCAAAGCTTGCGGTTTTGTGGGTAATGCGTTTGTAATGTGAGGGCTTTACACTGGAAGAGTGTTGGAGAAGGATAACAAGGCAAATTAGGAAGTGGCTAAATGCATGCAAATCTATATGATGGTGATACTTGGCCGCCTAAGTCCAAGAGATTTTTGTGGTGGTTGGTTCACCTAGGCTGGATAATTCATTAGGTTTTCGACTCGGGGAAGGAATAAATGAATATAGCATACATTACATTCTTACTTTCGTCTCAGAAACAAATCTTCCTTGTACCAGCCAGTGTCATCTTCAGAGTTTTCCTTATATTAAACACCTCAAGAAAAATGCACCTCGGTAAGATTTACACTTTATTACTCTAATGATTCTACAAACACTACCACAATGTGATGAAAGGCAGAGCAGTCCCGGACTGATTGAGAGCTAATAAAAATCAGTACTGAAAACTGGAAAGAGCACCCTTATCATCTTTCTTTCATTTAGAGCTGATTACTAGGGGATTATAATGCAATCACAGCTATGTGTGAGAGGTAGCTATGGGAACCAGTTTTAACTGTTTATCTAGCCAAAGATCTTAATTTAAGTTTGAACACTCTGATTCATTTATATGTAAGACACCAAGGAGACAAAATGCAGAAGAAACAGATGCGCACTTGTTCTTTCCATTTAACTTCATAAGCTACCAGCCAATTTGTCTTTCAGGGACAAAATTAATTTCTGATGACAATGTGAGCAAGTAATAAACTAGAAGTTCCTGTCCTGGGAAACTTGTTAATGCCATGTAATGTTCTGGAGTTATTTAGGAGGGGGAGAAAGAGATTTGCTCCTGGAGTTACGGGGACGTCTGCAACAAGCTTGCCTCTGTCCCAGCTCCTAGTCACTCCTGCGGAGGTTTATGACACCTTTTCTAGAGGTCGAATTGGGAAAGTTCAAAAGAAACCACGACACTTACCGTGTCGTCTTTCCTACAGAGTATTTTTAAGCTGCTCATTTTCCTTCATATTCTCTCCCATGATTCAGAGCTGCTCATGGCCCAAACCTCCTGCTCGTTGCTTCCCAGCTCTGGCACAGGGGTGAGGCAACTGGAGAAGAGATGAAAATGAGGGATCCCTGGGTGGCGCAGCGGTTTGGCGCCTGCCTTTGGCCCAGGGCGCGATCCTGGAGACCTGGGATCGAATCCCACGTCGGGCTCCCGGTGCATGGAGCCTGCTTCTCCCTCTGCCTATGTCTCTGCCTCTCTCTCTTTCTCTTGTGACTATCATAAATAAATAAAAATTTAAAAAAAAAAAAAAGAAAGAAAATGAATCCCAGGACCTCCTTCATGGAGCCCCTGTTGCAAAGAGAACACAGTCCCTTGCACAGAAGAGCAGTCCATGAAAAGCTCCCCGCCATGGCCAACACTTCACAGAGGACCTGGGAGGTGTGCAAGGAAGTCCCAGCGTGGGGACTACATGTGCTGACCCCCTGCCATGGGGAAAGAAGGGTGCCCGCACCTCTGACAAAGTGCAGGCACATCTACGCTCAAGTGGAAGTGGGGCTGCCCACCGCCTCCAAGTGGTCTGAGAAGCTAGCTATGCCCTCCCGGCATGATAATAACAATAATAATGGCCATAATAATAAAAGATCATATTTATTGGGATGCCTGGGTGGCTCAGAGGTTGACCGTCTGCCCAGTTTGGCTCAGGTCATGATCCCGGAGTCCTGGGATCAAGTCCTGCATCAGGCTCCCCACAGGGAAGCTATGTCTCTGCCTCTCTCTGTGTCTCTCATGAATAAATAAATAAAATCTTTAAAAAAAAAAAAAAAGATCGCATTTACTAAACACTGTATACCTGGGAATAAGGTGGACACTCTACATACAGTATCTCATTTAATCAGCACGGCAATCCTTGTGGATGTCATTTCCAGGGCCATTTCATAGGCGAGAGAGCAGAGTCCCATAAACATGAGCTTGCCCCACTGTCACAGCTAGTGAGCGGCAAAGTCACCATCGGAACTCAGTCTGTCAAACTCCAAAACTTCTATTTTCCAGCACTCTCCTTGGGCAGACCTCGGCAGTCTTATTCATCTTAGCCGATATTCTTTTCCCATCTCATTATGCATCCAGGGTTTTTTTTTTTTTTTAGTATCTCTGGCCTGTGTTGGTCCCTTAATCCTTGGCGTCTGTGCTCTGTCTTCCCCGCGATCTCCCCAGTCTGTATTTTTCTGCTCCCCGGGGGACCCCCCACGGCATAATGGCTGTCCATTAGTGTGTTTTCAATACCCCGCTCGCTCCCATCCTCTGACAGTTTTCATATGCTCCACATGAAGGATCCTTTTCCAGAAATACTTTTGAAGAAAGTCTAAAGTAAGCTGAAAAGTATTACATTTTTCATCTCAACAGGGAAATGGATTTAAGAAAAGGAGAGAAGAGCCTGCAGGTCTTTCAGATTTTAAAAAGAATTCAGCACACTGCTGCATTGGCACTGGGAACGTATCTAGCACGGAAACCAAGAGAGCATCTGCATTTACACGCCGAACGCTTCCCTGCGTCCTTGATCACGATAATGACTTCAAGTTCGCTGGGCCTTTCATCCAGAGGGCCCGGAGCGGCTCCCTCCACCGCCAAGGCTGCGGCTCCCCCAGGGTGAAGGGGGTACAGCTCCACTGGGGAAAACCGAAAAGCACAAGTGAGCACTGTCCATGCTATTTCCAAAGGCAACTAAAATAAGTCGGACTGTCCGTACTTAATTGCCCCATCTGGAACTCGGCACAACAAGGCAGTCCCGGAGAAGCCTTCCACCAGGCCTCAAGAGCAGTACATGAAAGAGGGGGAGTGCTCTCAGGGCCTAGAGGAAGCCTTGCCCTGCCAGCACCAGGACATTTTACTAATTGCCCTATTTCCGGTTTTTAAAACCATGTCAGGCACCTGGGGAGGGGGTGCATTCCTTAGGACAGTTCTCACATGCTCCCTGTGGTCCTCAGGAGTCTGTGCCCCGGGTCTGGTGAGAATGAGGAAGAAAGACAGGACGGGCTAGTCTGTGGTTTGGGGAAGGCTGAGACCCAGCACAGAGCTGCCTCCTTTACCAAGCACAAGCCACCGATGGTGTAAGACAGAACAGGGATGGCAGGCTGTGCTCAGTGGGTTCTAGAATCCAGGGTCAAAGGCGGACTTACTGTCAGCAGGACCTGGGGCTGGAGTTGCCCTACTAGCCATGGGGTGAACTTGCCCCGAGCTGGTCATTCATGTGTTACCTACATGGGCTAGAGTGTCCACCTGGAACCCTGCCCCCTCTTCACTCCTTTTCCACTGCCAACATTCGGCTCAAGTGTCCTCTTCTCCAGGCAGCCTTCCTTGGATGCCCTGAAGTTGGCCTAATGGTTTCCTTTCTGTTCTTTTATAGCTTCTCATACAAATCTTGTTGTGTAATAAATAGGCATCAGTTATCGAACACTTACTATATACCAATCCTCATGCCAAGCGCTTTACACATAAATATCTCTTTTCATCCTTGCAGTCATCCAAAGTACGAATATCCTCATTTTATCAATAAGAAAACCGAGGTCTGCAAGATTAAAGTCTCACAACTAGCAAATGGCAGAGCTGGGATTTGATTCCTGTCCCCCCGAGCCCAGGCTCTTCCCCCCTGGTCTCAGCACTCTGCCCCCATCCATCCCAGGATCCCCAGCACTCATACATTCCCAGCATTTATAGACGCAGGACACACACTTGTTGAGCCAAACACCGCTGGGCGAAACTTACGGAGATCTCCCTCACCTGGACTGGGGTAACTGGAGTAAACTGGCCTTATTAGCCTGACAACCAGTTGACTGTTCTGATTAGCCTGTGTGGCAACAGAGCTGTTTTGGTGTTTTTTGTTTTTTTTAAAAAAAAAGAAAAAGAAAAGAAAGGCAGAAGCAATTAGGCAGGGTCCTTGGTGTCATGCTGACACACCAGAAAATGTGTCGTCTTCCTGAACTCAGGTGTTCTTTTCGCTGAATTCAGTCAAACCAGTTCTGCGTATTGACACGAAAGGTGTAACTCAGAGCGAGTTAGTTGTTAGGCATCACTGCATAATCGCTTCTGTCGCCCACCGCGGTCCCTCTCCATCAGCGGTGCTGCCACCACCACAGTGGCAGCAGCCGCGTGTTTCCCTGGAGAGTCTGTGGCCTAGCGCTCTGGGTGCAAGGGCTGGGACAGGAGAGTCCACTCTCCTTGGGATGACAAGAGTTCTTTGGGTCCGACAGACAGGCAGCCCTGCTCATCCTTCTCCTTCCTTCTCCACACCCAGGAGTTCAAGCCAGTCTACTTCATCTCCATAAAGGGTCTCCCTTCCACCCTTTGTCCCTGCCGCTGCCCTAGCCCAGGAAGTATTCTCTGACCTTCTGGTTCCAATCGATCAGGGTCTTTCCACATGTCCTCACCAAATTATTCCACCGCATGGCTTGTTTGCTGTCTCACCCCTCCCTGCACTCAAAAACTATGTGTGGCTCCCACTGCTTTCAGAATAAAGTCTGAAGTCGATAGACATCCAAACCCTTCACCACCTGGCCTTCGCCTACTCTACCTGTCTTCCACTATTCCCTCGCTCGACTCCCTGAGCCACTCAGCTTTCTCCTCTCTGGGCCCCTGCGCTGGGCCCTTGTCCATCCACTTACACGCTGCCTCTTCTTCAAGGCCCAGTCCCGGGGCTTCCCACTGTCTAGAATCCCCAGAGACCTTTCTCAGAGTCTCATGCACTTCCTGTCTGTTTTACAGTCACTGATTTTGTACATCCTACTGTGGCCAAACATTTTGATTTAATTTTGTGGATATTTGCATCCAACATCCCTGATGAAATTACAGGCTCCTTGATGGCAGAGACCATCTTTCTCGTCTACTTCTGCTCCATGAGGACTTAGGCCATCCATGTTTTAGTGATGGCTCCAACACCATTTAGCCATTTTTGCCATCTGCGAACTCTATCCCAGGCATAGCAGACTCCTTGTAATTCCCCAAATGAGCCATTTCTCCTCTTATTTCCAGGTACTCGAATGAGATGTTCCTTTTGCCTGGAACTTTTAACAGCCCATACTGTCCCTCCCTCCAGCTGCGATTTTCCTAGGACAGGACATGGTCTCAGCTCAGATGTCTCGGCTTCTAGAAAGTCACCCCTCATCCTGCAAGACCAGATGAGTGTTGGTTCACCTGACAGCTGTGTTAACTCCAATCAGGTTGTCATGCTCCATCAGGTTGTATTACTTAAGACTCTGGTTATATGTAATGGAAAACCAACTCAAACTAGGGAGAAAAGAGGGAATTTATCATCTTGGGTAACTGCAATGGCCACGCAGAGCAAGACTCAAAGTATATGGTCAGTTTACTTTCTCTCTTGATCTCTCCTTATTCTCTTTCTCTTTTTCTCTATCTACTAGCTCTGCTTCACCCTGTATGGGCCTCATCCTCCATGCAGCAGAAAGTAGGGGGGTGAGGGTGGGTGTGAGGGAAAACCTGACTGCAGAGCGTACTGGGTTTACATCATTCTAATGACCTCAGAGGATGCAGAGCTGCCTTCTACTGGCAGCCACATATTAAACCCCAGGGAATTCCTCCCATTGGCCTGGCTTGGGTGTACATGTGTATTTCCTGGATAATCACTATGGCCATAGGCACATATCACCTGCCCCCCAACTTCACATGGTGCTGTAGGGTAGAGGAGAACTGTTCTGATAAGTGTTCTCCCCAGAACACTTTGAATTGAAAAAGAGAACTTCCTCATGGGAAGGAGAAGTGTTGCCAGGAAAAAAAGGAAGGGAGGGGTGCTGGATAGACAAAATCAATATATGTTCACAACATAGCATCTGTTTGCCTTCTCTACCTACGGAAAGCTACCCTAGGATGTTACTGTGCCTTAGCCACTAGCCATCCCTGGTACCTGGCACAAGGAGATACTCAATAGTATTTGATAAATTGTATGAATGAATGAATGTTCTGAGTGCCAAATACCTTGAGTTCTGGATAAGGAAACACAGTGTCATATTCAAAAAGCTTAGGTTTGTAGATGGTGGCCATTGGCTGCCGCTATGCTTTCCCAGACAATGCAATAGTGGCTGCAAATGGATTCTTGGACGATTGATTTTGGCTGCTCAACAAATTCATGAAGCGTCCAAAGAAGGGCCCAAAGCTTAGCTTAGATCTGGCAGGATATGAACTGAAGGTCAGCCACCTACCCTCTTACACCTTAGTTCATTCAGTACAAAAAAACATCCAGAGCAGCATTTTATCAAGGAAGAGGACAACAGGGGAGAAGCTACGGGAAAATCAACAAGAAGACTTCTTCACTTCTCATCTGATGAGAGTAAAGAGCGTTAGGAAGTGATTTGCTTTATCTGACCATCCTGTTAAGTATATGCACATTGTGTAAGAATAATTCCACTCAGTGTCATATATTCCTACTAGATGGCAAACTTTTCAAGAACCTTATCTTTATCTTCATGTACTCCTACCAGTGACTGACCCAAAAAAGTCTCACAAAGAGGAAGCTGAAACTAAAGAACCCATTTGAAGTTTTTACAAACCTAACTTTACAAACCTAGATCTGAAGAGATCTTGACTTTCACCATCTTGATTGATTCATTGCTTCCCAAAAAAAAACTTCATTTATATTGCTGGAGTTATTTTATCTCTTTATAGGTTCTATAATTAAGGTAAACAAACATGCTTTTTATAATCTATTTGAAAATGTGGGTCTTACCCATTTTTCTGTCATCTGCCAAGAGCCTGGAGTCTTTTTCTAATAGTTTAGATAGCAGAATATAGCAAATGTAGTGATCATACCCAATGGTGCATCATTAAATAATTTTGGCCAAACACACACATACACATGTCCTTGAAAAATAAGTTCCTTTAGAATCTCTATTGGATATGACAAAAGAAAGTCACATTCTTAGTCTTGGAATGCTCACAAGGAATTTGAAAATAAACTTTAAATTTTAATTCCTAAATTTGTTACAGTTTTTGATTTATCACTAAATAAAGCTTGCTATCAAATAGTTGCTGATATTATCTATTTTACTTCCCAAAGCCTCTGTTAACATTATAACCTAAAATGGCAACTTTTTTAAAAAAGATTTTATTTTTAAGTAATCTTTCTACCCAACATGGGGCTCAAACTCACAACCTTGAGACCAAAAGTCATATGCTCCACCACCTGAGCCAGCCAGACACCCCTAAAACGGTAACTTTTTTTTATTAATAAAGTTGATAAAATTAAATATTGGCTATCTTTCTGTCTAGTCTTCACATTCTTCTCTCCCCATGCTTCACAACTGTAATTCATAAGCACATCTTAAGCATATTGTAGCCTTCTCAAGCACAACCTTAATCATGTCCTCTCCTCAACATCTTCTGACTGGGCAAATTCAAATACCTTAGCTGACATTCCAGAACTTTCACAAGGTTCCCACGCCTTTGCTTTCAGACCTTTTCCTTCCCTGATACAACGTGGGCATTCTGTGCTTTCATCACCTACCCATCCACCATCCACTGCACACAGCAACCTCTCAGCCACTCTTCTCCACCAGTCTAACTCCTATTCTTGCTTCAAAAGTCATAGGACAGTAGCCCCCTTATCTGTGGGGGGGGATACATTCCAAGACTCCCAATAGATGCCCAAAACCACCAGAACCAAGCCTGATAGGTACTATGTTTTTTTTCCCAATACATACATACCTATGATGAAGTTAATTTATAAATGGGGCACACTGAGAGATTAAGAACCTTAACTAATAATAAAGTAGAACCATTATAACAATATACTGTATAAAAATCATGTGAATATGGTCTCAAAGTATCTTAATGTATTGTACCCACTCTTCTTGTGATGGTGTGAGGTAATTAAATGCCCACATGATGAGATGAAGTGAAACTGATGACCTAGGCATGTGAAACAGCGTTAGGCTACTGTTGACCTAAGGAGGATTATCCACTCGTGCACAGTGGTTGGCCTCAGGTAACTGAAACGGTGGAAAGTGAATCCGCAAATAAAAGAAGGCTTCTGTATGTTTTACAGGCTCGAGCTGCCCTCCATGAGTCCCCCAGGTCTACAGACAGCCCTGCCTATGAAATCGGGACCTTGGCAGGCTGGCCTCAGCCTTAGCACTGAGGTACTGATGGGTGACCCACTCGCTGTTGCCCCGAACTTTTTTTTTTTTAAGATTTTATTTACTCATCTTAGAGAAAGAGAGCAACACAGACAGCAAGAGAGTGCGTGAGCTGGGGAGAAGAGAGAAGCAGGGTCCCCACTGAGCAGGAAGACCGACAAGGTGGAGCTTGATCCCAGGACTCTAGGATCATGACCTGTGCTGAAGGCAGACACTCAACCTACTGAGCCACCCAGGCGCCCCGCCCCTAACTTTTTCTGCATCTGTTTCCTCCTTTGCTGGGTAATGAGTATATTGAGGAAAGGAATCTTATATTTGTTTGCATTCCCTACAGCACTTAGCCCAAGACTGTCGCAGTTTTTCAACATATACTTCACTTTTTTTTTTTCAATTGCTGATGCTTTTCTCACATGTCCAAAGAACATTAGAAGACACAGTCCTCTATTTGAAACTACTTCACTATTCCCTCTGAAATTCAGGATAGGTGTGAACTCTGAAGACAGTGGACTAGAATGGAGTTTCAGTGAAGAAAGTTCTCTCCTAAGAATTGATTCCTTCACAGAGTATTGGGTTCTGAAATGTTTTAGGGAAGGAGAGGGCAGCGTAGAAAAGGCAGTAGTCTTCTAAATGGATTTTTCAGTATTACTTTATGGTTTACTTTGAGATGGTGTTATACTCAGGAGAGCAGATACATCCAGATTCAGATTCCAATTCAAAAGCATAGAGGTTTTGAACAGGGAGCTCTGATTTATGATCGTGTCCTGAGCACAAATTTATCTGCCTCCCTTTCCTCCAAAGATCCTAGGGAAATTATAGAAAAGAAATGTTTTGAAAATGAAACATTTCTGGCTTAATGAAACCAAGCCTGTTCAAGAAAAGCGGGATGCCGCATCAGCGGAGGAATAGAGGAATTCATAGAAGTCAGCACATGGGACTAGGGTGACAGAGAAATGAAAAGTGAAGAAAACTGCAAGGAAGTCCTGGACAAGTTCCAAGTTCAGAGGCAACACATGCAGAGCTGGGGGGGGGGGTGGCGGGTGGGGAGTGAGAAATCATAAGAGCAATTAATTAAAAGAACTACATTTGGAACAGCTGAACCAATGAGGCAAAGCACTCCCCACACCCTATGCTTGCAGATCAGCTAACAATTAATAGCTTTTGCCTTCTGGGTGAAGCCTAGAGAATTATTCCCTAGAGAAGGGGAATGATCCATCTAGAGCAGGGTCCTTTATTGGGGCTGGGCACTGAGGTAGAAGCAGAGCAGAGCCAGAGACAATTCTGGACTTCTGTAACAGCTGCCAGGGAGAAAACTGAAAAACAAAGCTGCTCTGCCTTGAGTAGGATGACCAGTCATCCTGGGTTGCCCCAAATGTCCCAGCTTATGTTATAAGCCCCACACAATCATTAATAAGCAGCTGTCCTTTTATGCTCAGAAAGGGGAAGAAGCTAAGAGTATATGACGACCACTCTGGGATTTTCTGCAGACCCCAGCTGAAAGCGAAGCGTGGTCCAGGAGGCTTCTGCTGTTTTAAACTGTAAGTTTTATTCTCATTCAGGTATGATCAGGAAATCAGGAAATGGCTGGAGGGAGAGTCCTTGGCTTCTCTTACTCACAGTCCTGAGAGATTCAGAGAGTCCAGGTTCCAGAAGTTCTGCAGTGTCACATCCTCATTTGGGCCCCTCAAAGCCAGGTCCAGCCACATCTGTGGGTGTCACCAATTCCATGGCTTCATCATCCAGTGGCTGGGCAGCCATCCCTCCACTGCTCACAGTGGCTAGGGACAGGCACCAACTGTGCCAAATGTCTTAGTTATTTCTCAGTTTGAATAATAAATTATATAGTCATCCTATCCATGAGTGAAATACACTGGAGCTATATTTCTCAAACCAGAGCCCAGGAACCAGGCAAGAAGTCAATCCTGCACAGACTGGTGTGTCTGTGCAAATCATCATCCATGCAGAGAGCTCTGATGTCATTTGTGCAACACAAGACATGGATGTCATGGTATAAGCACAAATGTAAATGTGAGTTCTGACCTTGCTTGCCACACAAGATATTCCAGAGTCAGTAATTGATAATTTATTATTATTTATTTATTCATGAGAGACAGAGAGAGAGAGAGAGAGAGGCAGAGACACAGGCAGAGGGAGAAACAGGCCCCATGCAGGGAGCCCGACACAGGACTCGATCCTGGGTCTCCAGGATCAGGCCCCAGGCCAAAGGCAGCACTAAACTGCTGAGCCATCCAGGCTGCCCAGCAATTGATATTTTAAAAGATTATCATTAAAATGAAAATCAAATTAAAAAATTGTCTTAAAAGACTCTTGGACTACAGAGAATATATATGCAGACATATTCTAAGGATTATTAAATATTAAAGGAAATTAAGGGCTAAAAAAGGAGAGGGAGCAACTTACCCTACAGGAAACAGTGATTATACAGAAGATAGAAGATGATTTTGTATAAAAATTCAGTTTCAGAAAACATCCAAGAAGACAATGGCTCCCATAACCAAAAACAAGGTGCTATTTTTCTCAAAGTGCTCAGAGAACAGAATAAGAATTCTTGAAAAAGAAAAACATAATGTCTAAGTGGGCAATCTGCCTAATTGAATGTGTTATAGATGACAAATGAAAATCTGGCAAACTCCAGGAAATCTCTCAAAATATGGCACAAAAAGACAAGATAGCAACTATGAGGAAAGGGAAGACATTTAAGAGATCAGTAATCAGCTAATGGGAATTCTGGAAGCATAAGACAGAGACTATAGAAGGGAGGAAATAACCAAAGACATGATACAAGAAATGTTTTCTGAACTGAAGAGAAGACATGAGTCCTTAGATTTAAAATACCCACTAAATGGTGAGCAGCTGGAAAGAAAAACTCATTTTAAGGTACATTCTAATGGAATGTCAGAAATCCAAGGATAAAGAGAAAAATCTCAGATTTCCACAGAGAAAAAAATGGGCGACTCCCAACAGACTAAAGCTTGGGTTGACGTGAGATTTCTCATCAATGACACTTGATACTAAAAAGTAAATGCCTTCAAGAGCAGTAATGCCTTTAAGTTCTCAGAAAAAATATTTTAAACCTAGAGTCCTATAGTCAAGCAAACTACAAATAGAGAATGGGGACAAAATAAATATTTGCAGAAATGCAGAGGCCACAAAGTTTGCCACCATGAAGTCTAAATGAAAAACAATTACTCAAGATATGGTAAAAACAAACAAAAAAGAGTCAAAATAGAAGGCTACAAGAGATAATAGGAGTGCAGTTGAGCTAGAAGACATGAATAGCTAAAGAGACACTGTGAAAGAATCCATTTGACCTTAAGACACTTAGAAAATTCTCTTTTGAGAGAAACAGGTTGGTGACCCAGGGTTAGTTTGTTTCTCTTTAGGTCCAACCACAGACTTCTTGATTTACAGTGAATAATATTTGCACAATCATTGGACTACTTTTGTTGGTTTTTAGTTTTTTTAATCAAATTACAAACTAAGTGCAGAACACATTATAATCACAAAACAAAATGCAAATAGAAATTTTAACAAGGTGAAAATGACATAATCAAAATTGCGAGAAAAAATAAGAGCTTCAAGAGAGTATAGGTAAACTAATCTAATTTTTCATAGCAGGAAATAAATAGAAGTCTAATTTTAATAAATCAAGAAGCAGAGGGGTGAATATATATTAATTAAAATTACAAAGATAGTTTTTGTAATAATTAAGTATAACTAACAAAATCTGAGAATGAAGTGGATGAGAAGAAATTAGTAATATTACAATTGCCCTAAATACTTCATGTTCCATATCAAGGAGTCCATAGATGGCACCCATAGTGATCAATCCACAGAAGTACACCGTTTAGGGTTATAATGGCAGCTATAATAAGAGTTAAAGACCTAAGAGTGACTTGTTTTATATTACTCCACTTTTTACTATTCTTTACATGTGTTTGTATTACTTTTCGAATTTAAATTAGCTAGTTTAAAAGCTTTGGCTGTGTGCCCTTCACAATCCACAGACACCAAAAGAAGGTATCTCTTTTGAAATACTATTTAGGCAAGACTAGCCCATCCATCAAATTGGAATTATTCACTTTAGCTATGAGGAAAACTCATCACTGCCTGGGCAGCTTGCTGTCAGTGGGCTGTGTGGCTGAATGAACACATTTAGAAGGCCTAGACCCCTTTCCATAGCCACCTTATGTCCAGCACCCTTCCGTATTAATGTAGTGACCAGGACAATCACCAGCCACAGGACGATTCTCATGGTGAGACTGAAGGGTGTTGCATTCTTGTTGTGCAAATATCATCGCACTGTAGTAGATAGGGACAAGGTTATTATCCCCACATTACAGATGATCAGATAATTTCGGAGAAATTAGACTTGTCCAACACTTAAAGCCGGGTACCCCTACTCCCTCACACTCCCTCAATGTCTCTCAGATGCAAGGAAAGAGTTTTTACAGTGCTCAGGGCAAAGAAGAGAAAAGGCAACAGCGTGTATTTACTGGATGACAATGAGGTAGATGAGAAAGGCATCAACCTCCACCACCTGTGTATCTGCAAACAGTTACAAATTCAATTAACCAAAGTTTGGAAGGGAACAAGAAAATAGCCCTCTTTCTCAGCCTAATAGCTTGATCTCAGCAACGATTTCAAAAACCAAGACATTCTTCTGTAAATTAAAGTGACTCTAGACAAAGTATCTATGACACCCCTTTATCATGCGCTAAAATGAAAACATGTCTTTAGACCTAACCAGTTTATAATTATTCATTGACCAAATATGTAGTTGGTGCATTACCCAGACCTTTCACAATTCATTGTTTTACTTAATCTTTTTAATTGCATTCTTTATTACCCTTTCACCATTCCTACTTTCTGAGATCATCATCACTATTTGTCCCATTACATTTTTTGACTGAAAAAAATTCATTAAGTTTGTGGTACTTCTTGGGAATTTCATCTTCCTATATCATGAAACCACACACATCAACAAAAGAAAGAATCAATGTTGGAAATAACCTATTCTATTCACAATCATATCAAATTTGAATAACGTTAACTTAACTTGAAAACTTGGGTGGCTCAGTGGTTGAGTGTCTGCCTTCAGTTCAGGGCATGATCCCGGGGTCCTGGGATCGAGTC
Organism: Canis aureus; assembly: GCF_053574225.1. Taxonomy (NCBI): domain Eukaryota; kingdom Metazoa; phylum Chordata; class Mammalia; order Carnivora; family Canidae; genus Canis; species Canis aureus. The sequence goes on along the minus strand of NC_135618.1, from coordinate 16,563,315 downwards.
CTACATCAGGCTCCCCACAGGGAGCTTGCTTCTCCCTCTGTCTCTGTTTCTGTCTCTCATGAATAAATAGATAAAAATCTTTTTAAAAATCTCGATACTTTTCAAGGGAACTTTTTTCTCTTTTTTGAGTGTGGGAAAGTTTTCTTTATCATTATTATGAAAGTTCTATAGTAAAAATAGTTGTAGGAATGGAAAGGTAGTACACATATTCTCTAAAACAGAACTGGTATCCTCAAACAAAGTCTGCAGTTGCTAAATAGACAAAATTTGCCTAAAAGTAAACTGATATACTAATAATAAACTAAGCAGCCAGGGCTTGGTAGGTCATTTTCTGACCCAAGACTCTGTCATTCCTATCTCCCTTCCACCTGGGAGGAAATTGTTGGCTTCACAGTAGAATACTTGAGGGATCCCTGCAAAATGGACTTTCCCTTCCTTTGCAGTTCTGCACCACTTGGCAAAACTGAACAGTCTATGGAGGGTTTAAAGCTAAGGAAAGAGTAAGAGCAGTTGAGATGCCTAATGGTAAAGCTGACATGGATACTGGGTGGAGGAACATATAAGCTTCCCTTGGTTTGAACATGGCTGAATCTCGAGTTGGGCTTTCCCAAGGCTAAGAGCTTACAAACAAGAAAGCCAAGGGGCTCCAAGAAGGCATGTTCTTTCCCCCCATAGCCTCTGGGATGAGTTTATCAGGTTGTCTTCTCCAAAATAAATTACAAAAGGAAATGGGCTGGACAAGGAGCAGGAAAGCTTGATCACTAATGAAATTGGAGAGAGATGTCTGGAACTTAAGGACCTGCCCAGGGAAGGGAAGTGGAAGGATACTGACATTCACTGAATAATTACTCTTCCGGACATCATTGAGGTATTTTACATACAGCCTCCCAACTGCCCCACAAGCAGAGATTACAGTTTCCATTTTCTAGGTAAGAAAATAAAGACTTAAAGAGGTTTTATAACTTGCCTACTTCAATTGTCTATTACAATGTAACAAACTATCCCAAAGTTTAGTGGCTTAAAGCAATAATTTATTATTTTTCACAATTCTGTGGATTGACTAGGGCTCAGCTAGACAGTTCTTCTGATGGTCCCCCTTGAGTCTCACACGGCAGATAGGGTGGAAGGTCCAAAATGCTCTCTTCCATGACTGGTGCCTTTTTTGGGAAGGGCCACAAGGACAGGGGCAGCTATAACACTGGGCAGACCAGGCCTCCCTCTTGCCTTGTAATTTTAGGGCCTGTCTCTCTTTGCATGATCTCTCCAGGGGGAAAACCAGACTTCTTATGCGAAAGCACAAGGCCTCAAAGAGGAGGAAGCAGAAGCTGCCAATTCTCTTAAAGGCTAGGCTCAGAAATGGCACAGTGTCATGTCCACCATCTTCTTTGGTCAAAGGCAGTCATAAAACTAGCCTAGATGCAGCAGCACCTCTCAAAAAAGAGGATGACAGGAAATTTGCCGCCATTTTTAATCTACCATGCTGCATGAGGTCACACGGACAGCAGACCCAGAATATTTGACTGGCCTTGGTGCTCCTGGACCGAGCCGGTGTGGGATGGGGTTAGTGCTATGCTGAGAACTCGGGGCTGTAAAGTTGTTGGAAGGTGGGGAGAGACACAGACAAGGACAATGATGAACAGCTGGGAGAGGAACAGCTCCCTAATCTAAGGCTAAGAACCCATTCTGGCCTGAATTGATGAATAAAGTGTTACCCATCCAGGCCAAGGCTTCAGAGCAGACTCGGATCTCCAGAGAAGATTGTAGAATCAATGGCACATCATGCAAGCATTTTCAGGAATGTCCATCTCCACTTGAGGAACCATCAACAGCAGTTGAGGCAGAAAGGTACACAAATGTGTCTGATCCTATCCTGTGGGACCCGAAACACTAAACATACCCTATAATCACACTCACTCACCTTATACCTTCAGGACAATCCTTTGCTCCAACCACAACTCATTCATGCAACAAATTATTATTATCATCCACTATGAGTCAAACACTGATCTGTGGGCTAGGGATACAGGGGTGAACAAAAGAGAAAATCCTGACCTCCGTGGAGCTCTACAATTTTGGGGGAAAGTGACAGGATCATGCACAAAATAAATAAGTAAATCATATACTATTTCTTATGGAGATAAAACGGAGCTAGAAGCTGCACTGAGGTGGGGTAGGCAGCAAGTTTATTCAAAACAGAGAAGTCCGAGGAAGCCTCAGAGAAAGTGACATTTGAACAAAGAAGTGAAGGAGATGAGGGAGTGAGCTCTGCTTCTATCTGAGAGAAGAGCATCCCAGAACCAAGGGGAGGACAGAGGCCAGTCCTGAGACAGCCATGGCTGGCCTACTACCTTGTTGAGAACAGGCGGCAAGGGTAGAGACATTCATTCTTTGATCCCTTAATTGAACCATATTTGCTAAATACCTACTGCTCACCAGCATTTCACTCAGCACTGGGTGTACAAAGATACACAGGTCGCTACCCTCAAGGAGCTGACACTCCAGAAGGGGGGGACAGGCAAACAAAACCCCTGACATGGCATTTAGAAACATGCTGATGGGTGTAAGTGGTGGCTCAGCAGGCAAGCTGCTCAGCTGAGCTGAAAATGTCTGTTCTCAGTCCATCTGTTGATGGATCAGAGAGACAAGGGTTGTGTTTTGTACTTGAAATAGAATCTGCCCATATCCTCAAATATTACAGAATCATAATTTTTATTAAATGCAAATTTTATTATTGCACTTTAAAGCAAAAGTACTGGGTAAACTGCATAATATAATCACCATATGACTATCACTTTGAATTAGTATTGCAGATACTTCTAACTACTTAATTATTTATTTTTAAAATATATTCCAATATTTTAATTATGTTCAGTTAAGTGTACTTGAATATTTGCGGCACTCTGCATTATTTATATTAGAGAAAAAGCAGCCTAAATCAACTTGCTCTGGCATTCCATAATTTGTGCTTGCACATCTCTAAAGTAGATTTATATATAGCTATCAAATGGTTATTCTGGATATGCTATGATTTTAAATTTTTATCTGAATTTTATTTTAATGTACCACAAAAATAAAATTTATTGGTTTCTTTATACTAGTAAGTGTCTTATCTGATTATTCATATTCAATATTTGTGGAATACTAACTAGAGCTGCACTCTCTTCAATTAATACAAATGTGTAGATTTCAAGTCACCAGTCCTAACCCCCGGCCCACTCCACCCCTTGCCACGTTCCTACAAATATTCCAGGTTTGAATGAACCAAATTCTCTAGCAGCTCAAGGGTAAAGAGTAAGGGAAACTGTATCAACTTGGAACAACACCATTACAACCAGGGAGAGGGGAGAAATTAGAAGCCCCAAGGGAATTTACTATGCGGCACCAAGGAGCATAGCATATTACTGCTTATGAGGAAGAAACTGGATAGGGAAGCTTACACAGATGCGGGCTCTGCTATAACTGGCCTGAAAAATAATGAGAGCTGCTTTGTTCTTTGGTATCTGTCCAATGCCTCTCCTAGTTTCTAAATTCATTTAAGAGTGATTTCAGTATAGAGGATAAAAAATATTAAAGTTACAGTATTTCAATAACCCTCTTTATGTCGTATAAATCCAATGGACAGACGCCCACTAAAGAGATTACAGTTTGAATACTTAATCCCAATTTGGATGTTTTTAAACAAGGCAAACCTGGCCTTAAATGCGATGTGTGCAATTTAGCTAAGTATAAAATATTAATGCACAAACATGACTATAAATACAGCCAGGGAATCTGGCAGGTGGAAGCCACCCAATACCCTCCTCTGCACATTATTCTTTCCAATCAAGGACAGGGCGAATAATGAACATGCCCATTTCCAGGTCAAAAGTACAGGTGGCTCGTGACAGACCATCTCAAAGCCTGGGTAGGGAGAGCTGCTTAGAATGACAGTCACTTCAAAAAGTAGTAGCTTTGTTCCAACAGGGTTTGGCCTCCCAATCTCTCCTGTTTTCCTTGGATTCTTTCTGAAAAAGAACCAATATAGTCTCAATGCTCAGGGATGTGGTTTGTACCCAGGGCAACATGGAGCATTATTACAAGCATGGGCTCAGGAGTCAGGTTGCCTGGGTTCAAATCTCTCCTTTACCACTTGCTAGCTGAACCACCTTAGGGAAATTGCTTAATTTCACCATACCTCAGTTTTCTCACATGACTGAGAAAATCATTAAAGTTGCCAGTGTAAAGTCATAATAGGAGTCCTGATAAAAGTCATTTTGAGAATTCAGTTACAACCAGTAAATGAATTCAGTAAAGTCACAGGATACAAAATTAACATACTGAAATCAGTTGTGTTGCTATACACTAATAACAAGCTATCAGAAAGAGGAATTAAGAAAAAAATCCCATTTGCAGTTGCATCAAGAAAAAGAAAACACCTAGGAATAAATTTAACAAAGGAGGCGAAAGATCTGAACTCTAAAAACTGTAAGACATTGATGAATGAAACTGAAGATGACACAAATGAAAAGATATTCCATGCTTATTGATTGAAAGAATTAATATTATTAAAATGTCCATACTACCTAAAGCAATCTATAGATTCCATGCAATTCCTATCAAAATATCAATAGCATTTTTGACATAGCTAGGAAAAAAAGCTTAAAATTTGTACAGAGGCAAAAAGACCCTGAATAAGCAAAGCAATCTTGAGAAAAAAGAACAAAGCTGGCAGTATCACACTCCCTGATTTCAAACTATAACACCAAACTTTAGTCATCAAAACAGAATGGTACTGGCACAAAAATAGACACATGCATCAATGGAACAGAACAGAGAGTCCAGGAATAAACCCATGTTTATATGGTCAATTATCTATGACAAAGGAGGAAAGAATCTACAATAGGAAAAAGACATTGTATTGTCTTCAATAAAGGGTTTTGGGAAAACTGAACCGTCACATACAAAAGAAAGAAAGAAAAAGAAACAAACAAACAAACAAACAAACTGGGCCAGTGTCTCATACCATATATAAAAATTAATTCAAAATGGATTAAAGATTTGAATTTAAGGCCTGAAAACATAAAACTCCTAGAAGAAAATACAGGCAGTAAGCTCTTTGGCATTGGTCTTGGCAATATTTGTGGGGCACCAGTCTCCTCAGACAAGGGCTACAAAAGCCAAAATAAACAAATGGGACTACTTGAAACTAAAAAGCTTTTGCATAGTAAAGGAAACCATCAAGAAAACAAAAAAGACAACCTACAAAATGGGAGAAGCTATTTGCAAATCATACAACTGATAAAGGATAAATACCCAATATTTATAAGGAACTTACATGACTTAATATCAGAGAAGCAAACAACCCTGATTTAAAGATGGGCAGATGACTTGAGTAGACATTTTTCCAAAAAAGAAATACAGCTGGCCAACAGGCACATGAAAAGATGCTCAACAGCACTCATCATCAGGGAAATGCAAATCAAAACTGCAATGACATATTTCCTCACACCTGTCATTGACATATTTCTTCACACCTGTCAGAATGGCTAAAAACACACACACAAAAATAAAAGAATAGATTGATTAGAAGAAAAACCACTCAAGAAACAACAAGTGTTTGCAAGGACGTAAAGAAAAAGGAACGTTTGTACACCGTTGGTGGGAATGTAAGCTAGTGCAGCCACTGTGGCAAACAGTATGGAGTTTCCTCAAAAAATTAAAAATAGAACTACCATATAATCTAGCAATTCTACTTCTGGGTATTTATTTGAAGAAAACAAAAATTCCAATTTGAGGAGACCGTGTACTCCTGTGTTCACTGTAACATTATTTACAATATCAGATATGGAAGCCACCAAGTGTCCATCAACAGATGAATGAATAAAGATGTGATATATATTATATATGGAGATATGTATGTATATATATATACACACACATATATATAATGGAATACTACTCAGCCATAAAAAGAAGGAGCTCTTGCCATCTACAACAACATGGATGAACCTAGAAAGGACTATGCTGTGTGAAATAAGTCAAACAGAGAAACACAAATAAATATTGTTTGATTTCACTGATATGTGGAATCTAAAAAACAAGTGAACAAACAAAACGAAACAGAAACACTCATAAATATAAGGAAACAAATCATTGGTCATGAGAGAGGGGAGAACTCAGGAGGCGAGTGAAATAAGGGAAGGGGATTGAGAACTACAAACTTCTAATTATAAAATAAATAGTCATGAAGATGTACAACATAGGAAATATAGCCAATAATATTTAATAATTTTGTATGATGACAGATGATAACTAGAGTTACCATGGGGATCATTTTGCAATATATAAAAATACCGCCTCATGGGGTGCCTGGTGGTGCGGTCCGTTATGTGTCCGACTCTTGGTTTCAGCTCAGGTGGTGATCTCAGAGTCCTGCGATCCAGTCCAGTCTTGGGCTTCCTGCTCCGTGGGGAGTCTGTTTCCCCTCTCCCTCTGCCCCTCCCCCTGCTCGTGCACACTCTCTCTCTAAAAATAAATAAATCTTTTAAAAACTAAATAAATAAAAATGCCAACTCCTTTGATATACATGTGAAACTAATAAGATACTGTATGTCAATTATACTTCAACAAAGAAAAAAAGTAAGTGAACTCAATAAATATTTGTTGGGTGAATAAACAAACTCCCAGGCTACTATTTCTCAAGAACACCTGCTGCCAAACAGCCACCATATCCATGAGAGATAACGTATGAGTGAAATGCTCTTGGCTACTTCTAGTGCTGACCTTGCACATATTTTGGTGAATAAAACTTTCCTGGGTAAGATATAGGAGAAGAGATGGAAGAAAAAGGGAAGAAGAAAAGAAAAAGGGAAGAAAGAAGGAAAAAATTGGAGAATCCTTCCCGTCCTTGAGGAAGCTAGCAACAACAATCGTAGTATTGTGATAAAAAGTGGGGGCTGAAATAACATCTTGTTCTTTGTTTAACTCACAACCCACACTTATTTGCATTTTATACTGAAAATGGCAATAAAATTATAAATTTCACATTTTAAAATGTCTTGTTATAAGAACTTCACAACAATAAACACTTCTTCTCTTCCATAAGTGGAAATAAAACCCTCACAAGAACTAGAAATGCCAGTTAAAGAACTCTCAAGGGTTTTGTTTCTTGCTCTGGAAATCTCAGTAATTTCATCAAAAAGTGGTCCTATTAAAATATCACAGTCTTAGCTTCACAAAAATAAAACTCATTCCTTCTACTTTGAGTTCCTCATCTAACTCTGACAGTGGCCAGCTCAAGCACAAAAACGTGAAGATGCGTCTGACTCTTTCTTCCTTCTCCCCGCTGCAAAGAAATAAACAATCCATTGGCATGTGGGAAGCCAAGACCACTAGATTCTCATCCCAACTCTCTGCTTCTCTGACTCTTTGACAAGTTTCCTTAATTTAAAATAGAAATAACCTCTGCTTGGTAGGTTGCTGCAAAGTTTAGATGAGAAAGAAATATACTGATGAAGTGGTTAGCCCATAGGATGTGCCTAAAAAGTGTCAGTATCAAAATCATTACCATTATTAGTATTTTTACTAAGCAGAGAACTGATTTTGGAAAAGTCATCATTTAACTTCTCTTGGTCTCTTTTTCCTTATCCTTGCAGCCAGAGTCAGGACAAGATTCTCTCTATGGTCATTTCGGGCTGTAAAACTGCTTTCTTCATGAGGTCCTTTCTATTTAATAAAGCGCCTTTGTGTACATTTTTCATTCATTCTTCACTACCTTTGGGGACAGGTGGTATTGTTTCCCATTCTAAAGCTAGGAAGTAGAGATTTAAAACAGCTAAGGGAATGGTCCAAAATAACTTATGCCAATTGGTAGAAAAGCCAGGATGCAAACTTTGGTTTTCTGGCACCACAACCATGTTTTTCTCAATGCACAGTGCTGCTTTTCCTCCTGAAGCTGTGTGTATCTGTCCTAGGGTTCCCTTTCCTGTTCAGACCCTGGATCATTCAATAGTTTCTTTACTCATTTAACAAGTCCTTATTAAATGCCAGGCATAGAGATAGATACTGAGTATACAATGGTGAGCAAAAATATATATATTCCTTCCTTCATGGAGTTCATAGTCCAGTGAGGGAGGCAGATATGAATTAGATAATCATGGAAATAAATGTTAGATTAAAACCATGGAAACAAGATGCATTTAGGATTTTGAAAACATATAACGAGATTTGGCCTAAATTAGAGAAGTCCATGAATGCCTGCCTGAGGAAATGACTATTGAGTGAGCCCCAAAGGATGAAGGGTGGTGAGAAGACACAGAATGTACAGCATATGCAAAGGCCCCGGGTTGAAGGAAGTATGGACCATTCAAAAGACTTGGAGAAGACCATTGCAGGGAAGACTATGAGAAGGAGGAGCAAAGTGATTCAAAGTTTTTCTAGAGAAATAGACCAAAGCCAGTCCAACAAGGTCAGATGAGGCTTTTGTCTCTATCTTAATAGCAATAAGAAACAGAAGGGTGACATGATTAGATTTTAATTTTGCAAAGATTGTTCCGGCTGCAGTGTCTGAAAGGTGGATGGGACAGGGCAAGAGTGGATGTGAATGGACTAGTTAATAAGCTATTGCAGTGTCCAGGAAAGAGAAGACCAACAGAGCTGGAGTGGTAGTAGATCTGGAGAGAACCTGAAGCATCCTTTTTTTTTTTTTTTAAGATTTTATTTATTTATTCATGAGAGGCACAGAGAGAGAGAGGCAGAGGCACAGGCAGAGGGAGAAGCAGGCTCCATGCAGGGAGCCTGATGCGGGACTCGATCGCGGAATTCCAGGGTCACGCCCTGGGCTGAAGGCAGGCACTAAACCTCTGAGCCAGCCAGGGATCCCCTCTGGTGCATCCTTAAAGCATATAATGGGCTAAACCAACAGGATATAATGGTGGCTTAAGTGTGAGATTATTTTAACAGGCTCCCGACTGTTCTTCCCATACCTACTCTTTCTAGCCTATGACCATCCCAGGTGCCACTGCAAAACAATCCATCCTTCCACAGTGTCCATTATCTATTTTCTAGACATGGCTTTTTTTTTCCTATTACCTATTCCTATTTTCTATTACCTCTATTCTCCATATATATACAAATAATACCCATTCCTCCATGTTTTGCTTAAATCTTTCCTCATTCATTTAATAGTCATCAAATGTTTATTGAACACGTATTATATTCCAGGCATGTTTTAAGTGGTAGAACACAGTGATGAGTAAAAAAATTCCTGACCTCATGGAATTTGTGTTCTAGATTTCTTTGATCCCCCTCTCTTATAAACACATACATATGGGTCATGTCTCACAAGTTGGTGTTATCTTATTCTTTTCTATTTGTCTCGGTATTAACCTTGCCTCCTCAAATAAAATTAACCCACTCTTTGAAAGAAGAGATCAACATCTTCATTGCCTCCCAAATTCAGTCACCACCACCTGTAACATACTAAGAACATAAAGATTAAACAGACTTAAAAAGATTGGTTGGGGGCACCTTGGGTGACTCAGCCAATTGAGTATCAGACTCTTGATCTCAGTTGAGGTCTTGATCTCAGGGTTGTGAGTTCAAGCCCCACACTGAGCTCCAAGCTGGGCATGAAGTCAACTGTAAAAATAAATAAATAAATGAATAAATAAATGAATAAATAAATAAATAAATAAATAAATAAATAAATAAAATGGCTGTAATGTTAAAAGCCTCACATTTTAGAATTGCAAACAGAGTGATTTCACATTCATTATATCATTAAGACATCTCCAAATTATAAAGCACTTTTAGAAATGTGTTGTTGCTATTATTAATGTTAATATTATTACTATTATAGCTGACAATGTCTACTGACTAGACAGTAAGTCTATTCCCAGTCCTGGTTCTGACAGATTGTAAATGATGATTATTTTATAACTTGGAATCTATATGTAAGATAATATTTCTTTGTGAGAAAATTCAGTTTCTAAAGAACAATGGACATCCATTGATAGTAATCTAAAATAACACAGACATCAAAGGTATATAAATCCTCATTTACTCCTCTGGCAGGTTACAAGGAGGCAAAATTCCAGAAGAAAACCTCCCAATAGATGGCTCCATCTCTCTTTTAATTGTAGCCCTTCTCTTGTTGAAACTGTAATTGTGGCTAGTTGAGAGACTGTCCAACCCAGTTCTAAGCACAATGCGATCCGATGTCCCAGAGTCAGAAGGCTTTGTGATATCCTATCTGCAATTGGCAATTTACCCTTATTCCCCCAACCTCCAGAGAATAAAGATTAAGACAGCCACCTTTTAGACAATTACACTTGGTGGGAGCCTATAGAATGACAGATTTGGAAAGAAAAGCAAAATATAATTTTTTGAAAAAGACATATTTTTACCCTTCAGAAACAAGCATTGAAATTCAGTGTGTCAATAAAGTCTTTATATTTTCTTCCATCATAACCAATATCTCCCACTAACCTGACTTGTTTGAGGGCTTTGCATGGATCTTTATGTGAAAGAAGAAAAAGTTCCAGGAATATCACATACCTGCAGTTACTACACTTGACATAAACAACTAGGCAACATATGCCTTAAGTAGCATATTGCTTCATATTTTTCCAGCAAAATATTAAGAGGTAATTATCAAGGACTTACATAACAACATGAAGAACCATATTAAAATTATAAGGGCCCCAAAAGCCTATGAAAATTAATTTTACAGGCACATGTTTTATTAAAATCTATTGTGGTATGTGGTCAAAAAGTCATTTAAAAATAGTATTTAATAGAGGCATGTGGTGGCTTAGTCGGTTAAGTGTCTGCCTTTTGCTGAGGTCATAATCCCCCAGTCCTGGGATCGAGACCTGCATTGGGCTCCTGGCTCTGCCAGAAGTCTGACCCCAGCTGAGCCAACCAGATTCTCTATTGAGGATTTGGAGTTGAAACCAAGGGAACATTTATTGGACTCTATAGGTGCCTGGACCTATAGAGACGCTATAACATAATGTCTCTTCATGTGATCTGAGAAACAGAAACCTATGGTAAGAAATGGATGGAGAGAGGGGGAAGAAAGAGAGCAAGAAGGAGGAGGAGGAGCAGCAGATAAATAAGCAGCAGAAATGAGAAATGAAGAGATTCTTGATTTAAGACCCTAGTTCCGTTCTGGTCTTCAAGTCTGGCTGCATTCCCACCCTTGGGTTCTATGAGACATCCCAGAACTCTTACAACATATTCTCTTCCTTTTTGCAGAACCAAGTTCAAGTTTGTTTCTGTTGCTTGCAACTAAAGAGCTCTATCCAAACACTCTTTAAAACAATCAAATGAAGTTTGGTCTAGAAGGCCATGCGTTTATTGAGTCCACAATCATTTATAAACCAGACCATGGAAACACAAGACATGAATCAATCACATCCAAAATTCTCATGTTCTGTTGGGAAGGCAGAGAAATGCATTTGGAAAAAGAAACAAATTTCCATGAAGGTAAATACACAATGTGGGTAGTAGATTTACTGACAAAGGAATGTACTGTGAACAGTGGGTTTCAAGGGAAGGGGTAGTGAATGAACATGACCTGGGAAAACCAGGAAGGCTGCTCAAAGAAGGTGATGCTGCTAGGAAATCTTGAAGGATGACTAGTCCAGACAAGGGGAAAGTGTATCCCACAGAAGGAAGAACACACACACACACACACACGAGAGGACAAAGCAGTCTGCTTTGTTCAGGGAGTTATGAAGGATCCCTTATGTTGATGCACCTGGTTCAACAAGGGGATGAGGCAATGAGACAGGAGTAGAGAAACCATGAGGGCACATGGCACTCAAAATGACAAGTGTTGGGCTCAGGGCACTGTGAGCCCACAGGCCTGGCTGCCCGCTTAGCCCTCTCCCATTCCTAAGGACAAGGAGATGGCAATTGCTTCACTTTTCAGGTCAGAAAAATGAGGCACTTGATGGAACTACAGGACTTGCTCCTGAGATCATCTGGGAACTCTGGATACAGAGCTCCAAAGTCCAGTGACGGTCACAGCTTCTCACTCACAGCTATAGAAGCTTCAAAAAAGGACATGCTGAGAAAGTAACCCCAAAATTGGGTTTCTTGAGTATAGGTACAGAATTATTTAAAATTACATCAGGACATATCTCAATAGAAGAGTCCATTTGAACATATCAATAAATAGAGTTTGTTTGTTTGTTTGTTTGTTTGTTTCTTCAGTTACATCTGTGCTAAAAGGACTAGTGAGAAAGAAAAATGGGAAAATGCTTTGGGAGACAGATTGAGGATGACAAAGAGAACCCCACAATATCCTGGGGCTGAAACTCAGAAAGAAATAAGTAAAGAACAAATACAAAGACAGTGGAAATGTAGATAATATTCAAAGCAAAATTCAAAAAGAAAAAGGAAGGTAGGGGTGTGTGTGTGTGTGTATTTGTTCAGGGGGAGCAAATATTGATTCTTGAAGAAAAAGTTATACTAGCATTAAATGAGATAGGCTCAGAGATACCCAAAGCAAGATGTAAAAATAAAACCAATTTTCCTAGCTCAATTTTCCACTCAAACGATTTAGGAAAAAAAAAAAAAAAAAACTTTCCGGAGAGAACGGCAGGTGGGACTAGTTCCATTCTTTACTATCCCAAAACAATTATTGATAATTGCTTGTCCTGAATTAAATTAAATTATTGCATCCTAGAGAACCAGATGGTCCAAGCTAGTCTTTTATTTGGGGGATTTAGTGAAGTTCAAACAAACTTTGCCACCACACAAAAGTTTAATAAAGTCAGAAGGAACGACTAGTACTTTCTCGCAGGCTGTCTTAGGACCTCTAATCCAACAGCTCTGGCAGGCTGGCCTTGGTGCCTGGCCTGCTGTCTTTTTATGTTGGTCCTTGATTGCAAAATCACTCCAGCTGTTGAGGGACTTATTAACCCTTTCTCATTAGAACAGTGCAAGAGAAACAAAGCATCCATCTGGGCCTGCTCAGCGCTGGGTCAACTGAATCCAATCTTAGAAAGGTGTTCTGCACCCAGAAATGCTCAGTATGATTCCTCAAACCCACCCAGCCAAGATAGTTCCCTGCTCCTAAAGGCCTTCTCAAACTTTAATGTGCATGCGGATCACCTGGGGATCTTCCTAACTATAGATCTGATCAGTGGGTCTGGAGCGGGGCCTGAGACGCTGCATGTCTAACAAATGTCCCCAAGATCTAGATGCTGTAGACCAGACTTTGCAAAGGGAGCCCATGGAGGGCTCCCAAAACAAGCACCTGAGCAATCATGTAAGACGCTTAAAATACACATCAGGTTAGAGCAGGTGAGTCCAAAGCAGAAATGACCATAAGACGTAGGAACTTCTAAGCTTTCATATCAGCTGCTGCAACAATATCCCCAAAACAGTGACTTTCACAACATGCCAGCTGGAGGTTGAGATAATCACAGGACTTCAGACATAGACTTTATTGCCAGGGCAGATAATCATACCAAAAAGGGGAAGAGAGCCAGCAGGCATTCAAATCTCTGGACAAACATGACTTGCAACTTATTATCATGTGAAATGTGTAAGTGGCGGCAGCATTGTGATTTTTTTTCAGGATATAGAGCAATTGATAACATCAGAGTTGAGCTATCTCCTGCCAGTGTCCCCTCCTGGTGCCGTCCCATCCACTGAGGACCTGGAGGGCCTCGCTCATCTCCGTCTATCAAGGGCGTCATGTGTGATTACACAAGCCAGATAGAAAGATTGCAAAAGAAGCCTGACAGGGCGATGGGCCCCTTTGCACCACAAGAGTAACGTTTGGAACAACGGACAATTATTTTCCCAGAGGTAATGTGGCATCTGATGTCCCTCCACTCCTGTTTAGAGAAGGAAAGGTCACACACATGGTGATGGAGAAGCGGGATCTGGGGGAGTGGCTGGGATCCAGGTCCCCTCGCCTTCGTGCTGATCCCTCCTATCCCTGCAGCAGCCCGGAGAGCCCCTCTTGGCCAAGAAAGGTGTCCCGGCTCATATCATTAAGAGGCTCGGCGGTCTTCAGGCATCGCTCAGAATTTTTTTTTTTTTTTTTTTTTTTTTTTTACCTTATTACCAATCTGCCTTTCTTAGCAAAGGTCATGAAATGGACAGGGGACGTCTCATCTTCGTTATAATCCACTGTTTGAAACATTTCAATTAAGCTTCAGATCAGGCGCCAGAACTGAGGCTGTTTTAACGAGGGGAAGTAATGACCTTCTGTTGCAGGTGGTTTCTGGCACACCATCAGTTTTAATTCTTCTTGATCTTTCTGCACCCTTTGATAGCCGGGATCAAGGGTTTTCTTTATATGCTTCAAGCACATTGGAGGACTTTTAGGGACTCCACTGACATGGTTTTCATCCCTGCGTCTCAGCCGAGCTGGTTGTCACCTGCAAGTTCTCCACGCTTGTTCAATTTACCAAAGATTAAAAGACAGCTGAAAAGGCAGGGCCCGTGTGCTAAACTGTGAGTATCTGCATGTGTTCCCGGAGCAAGTGAGCATCAGGAGGGTTCCACGGCGACAGTGAGCTCACTCCTTTGATGCATGCTCCCCGGGAGGAAGGAAGCCTCTCAGAGGACGGGAGAACAGCAGCGTGGGCATGGTGCGCTTAATGGGGTGCACGCTGGGGGTGTGGTATGTGTGTGTGTGTGCACATGCATGTGCAAGTGTGTCTGGAATTGAGTGCAATTGGAAAGTTGCACTGGTTTCATATTGAAGGGTCCTGGCTTTTGTGAAATTTCATTTCCTTAACAGTGACATGGACATTTTAAGGAAAGTAATCCTTTTGAAAAGGATTTATCACATTTCTCATCCTGGATAAAGGCCAGGAAGGACAGATAAAATACCTACTTTCCTTTCAGTATTGAAGAATTTCATTCGTTTTACTTATTCTTTAACAATTCTTGGACCCTACTGTGTTCCAGCCTCATTGTTGGGCTGTCATGGGGCTGGGGGTGAGGGGAGGCAGGCAGCAATGAATAAGACAGATGACCTCTGCCCCTAGGAGTTTATAGTCTATTCTGAGGAATATAGGAAGTTTATATATGTATATATATATATACATAAAGGAAGGAAGTTTATATATATATGAGTTTATAGTCTATTCTGAGGAATTATAATAAAAAATAATCATGCAAGGGCAGCCCCGGTGGTGTGGCAGTTTAGCGCCGCCGGCAGCCCGGGGTGTGATCCTGGAGACCCGGGATCGAGTCCCACGTCTGGCTTCCTGCATGGAGCCTGCTTCTCCCTCTGCCTGTGTCTCTGCCTCTACATAAATAAATAAATAAATAAATAAATAAATAAATAAATAAATCTTTAAAAAAACAATAATCATGCAAATAATTGTTTAAAATAAAAGGTGAATGCGCTGTGCAGGAGAGGTAGAGGTGCCTGTGTGTGTGAATGTGCATGAGAAGAACCAGTCTGGTCCGAATGGTCACATTTTGGCACATGTTCCAGGGAAAGGGCGAGATTGTCGGTTAGCATCATGGTGATGAGTCGAGGCTTGGAATAAAAATGAAGGCATCCTCACCAAGCCAAGGCTAGTAGCAGGTGCTTGTGGGTGTGGACGTCAGCAAGAAACAGCCAGAAATCACAGTTAAACAGCCATGGACTTTAAGAAACAAAAAACACTTTATTGGCCTGTAAGAAGCTATACATATTTAATGTATACAACATGATGAGTTTCAGGATAAGATCACACCTGTGAAACCATCACCGCCAACAAAGCCACAGACATACCCATTACCTCCCAAAGCTCCCTCGCAGTCCCTTTTATTATTATCATTATTGTTATTACCTTGTGCGCTCGTAGCAAGAACACCCAACGTAAGCGCTCCCCTCTTAGCGAACCCCAAGCGTGCAGTATGGTATTAGTAGCTGTGGCTCTGTGCTGTACGGCGGGTCTCCAGAACGTTCGTGTCTCGCATACCCTCTGAGCATCACCTTCCGATTTCCACCTCCCCCAGCCCGGGTAACCACCACCCTACTCTCTGCTCCTGTGAGTTGGACTATTTGAGATTCCACCTATAAGTGAGACCAAGCACACTTCCATGACCTGCAGAGACGCATAACCTAGCAGCTCAACGCCTAGACTCTAGAGCCAGAGTTTCTGGTGCAATCCCTGGCTTGGGGATTGTGACCTTGCGTGACTTCCCAAGCCTCTGTGGGCCTCTACTTCCCCAAATGGAAAAATGGGACTGATGGGAATACAGACCTCATGGGTTTCTCTGAGGATTTTATGAATTAACAAGTATTTGCCATCATTATGAGATGGGCACCAGAATCATCTCTCCCTCCAAGTCCACTGACCGGTGGTGGTGGTTAGCTGGCTGGGGCCTGCAAGCTGTGCCGGGCCCCCCTCCGGCTCCCCAAGTGGGGGGCACGTCCTGCCTGCTTTCAGCGTGTCCCCTTCTCCTGTTACGAGGACGTCCTCCCACCAGGACCCTGGGAATGGATCGTTTGAAAGAAATGGCTCCTGGTGCCTTTTCATTCCTTAAGCTGTTCTCACTTGCAAGCAGACGGTTTATCAGGAAGGGTATCGGCAAACACTGCGTGCTTTACTGCCGTTAGACGGCACGGCATGGAATTGAAAAAGCCTTAAAAATGGCCATCAATCATTTGATATACGTAGCCAGTGATCTATATTGATACGGCTCCAGCTACCATCTGAAATGGTTTGTCTTTCATTTTACCCTTTATATGAGGGTTATTACAGTGCACACCACTTACAACAGACATGGTTATTATGGACAATTGGTTATAGTGGACAAAAACTGATTTCCCAAACCAAACATATTAAATCCAATACATTTTTCATAGGTTATAACCGACAGAAACCTTGGTTTCGGCTGACATTTTCTGGGGACTTTAATGACATTACTATAGGACTCCAAAGAGGGAAAGGAAGGATGGCAGGTATCAAAACGAGGCCAGGGAACACCAGAGGTTTCATTTCCGACAAAATAATTATCCAAGGGCGGGAAACTATTTTGGAGTTAACCCCCAGAGCGCCCCTGCTCGGGTGGCCAGGTGCCTGCCAGCGGTGGCCCTGCACCCCCCACCCCAGTCACAGGTCTCAAGGGGCGGGGGGCAGGGCCAAGTGCAGACGAGCGAGCGGCTTGTCCCACCCAGGCCTCCTCCCCAGGAAACCACTGGGCCGAAACTGGTCATGCCTTGTCCATGAAGGTGGCTGAACCGACCAGCGCTTTCTTTTTCTTAATACATTCAGGCCCACAGACCCCCTTCAAGGGGTATTTTTAAGAGGTTAAACAGAGACAGGAGGGACAGACCTCCTGACCTTGGGAATCTGTGCCTTACATCCTCTGTCTCTTCCTCAGCCCAAGTCACAGGAAATGCATGCGGAGCATCAGATGGGGCAATAAATGCCATAACTCGGCACACACCAGCCAGGAGCTTTCCTCTCCGGGACTCTGCTTGCCCTGAGAGATCTGGGCTCGGGGGATGAGCAAAGCTTCCTCGTTGCCAGGATGCAGGGTGAATTCCGCTCTGCTCACCCTCTGCCCCAAGCCACCCCTCCCTCCCTCTTCCCCACCCAAGGGAGAAGACAGAAAAATGAG
Source organism: Canis aureus (assembly GCF_053574225.1). Lineage (NCBI taxonomy): Eukaryota > Metazoa > Chordata > Mammalia > Carnivora > Canidae > Canis > Canis aureus. The sequence continues at coordinate 16,545,741 of NC_135618.1, read as the reverse complement.
CTGGCACCCTGCCCCTCAGAATGTGGACACTCCAAGCAGCATGAGCTCTGGAGTCCAGCGAGTGCGTGTCCCCATCTCTCTCCTACCGCCCTATTATTACCAGGTCACCTCCAGCGACTTTCTTGACCTCATGGAGCCTCATTTTCTCTGCTGAGAATCGCAGGATGATGCCTACGTCACATGATGAGAGGTCATTCTGAGGCATCATACAGGACGGCGTCTGGAAAGTTCTGGCACAGAGTTGGCCCAGGCGAGTGTGGTGCCCCTCCTCCGTGCCCCCAGAGCGCGCTCAGAGCATCCCCCGGGGTCACCCCGCGTTACCGCGTGTCGGCTCGTGTCCCTACCCACTCTTGCCCTGACCACCTGTTCTAGAAAAACTAAGACCTCAAGCCTCTCCGTGTCCCCAGGGGCAGAGCAGGTGCTTGTTACAGACCTGTTGTTTCCCTCCCGATTCCTTCCCTCGCGGGTGGTTAAGATCTTCTCTTCGGGGATTCGGTCTTGAGGGTTTTATTTCCAGAATTTGAACATCACGGTATGTGATGTCCAATCCGAAAAGGAAGCCTGTACCTCTCTATTCGGATTCTTTCCCCACTTGTCCTGGTCGCCCTCTCTGCTCCACCTGGAGGAGGCCGGTCATCTGTCCCCTCCAGAGGCTCAGACCACATCAAATTTAAGCTCCCCACGTGTCCCCCTTCTCAGGCACCCAGGAAGCAAGGAAAGGGCGTCTGTAAACGCAAAGCAGCGTCGCTAACAGAGCAGGTCCCTGCAGACAGAGCGCCCGGCCTAATCCTGGGAGTCGTGCACTTCCCCTTTGGGGGTGCTATTTGACTCCTTCATTGCTCAAGTGACTCTCAGACCAAATCATCTCTCAAGGTCATTCGCACACGACTGGAAACTGAGCGGCAGAGTGACAGTTTCTCATTACCGGAGCCTGGCACGTCTCCTTAGGCCCGCCGCCTGGGTGCTTGCACCCAAATGGCCTCAGACACCACCAGCTCCATGCTGGAGAAGACATGCCCAGACACACGGAGCGGAATATCTAGTTCCACTCCTTCTGCATCACTAAATTCAACAAAATGACTTCCTTAAATAATCCACTCCCACCCTCCTCGCCTGAAAGAGGTTTGTTCTCTGGGGAAAGGCAGTGACGTGGGCCATTGCTAGGGAGGTGCTGCTCGAACACCTCCCCCACACGAAACCCTCCCCCCTCCTCCTGAGCCCCACGCCCCCCTCCACAGCTCTGAAAGTCAGCAGAGATGAGATGGCACGAGGTACAAATGATCTTTTCACCTCTGTCATAACACCACTTATTAAACATAAAAGTCACACATTTTCTTAGGTGGGCCATTATCAAAAATGTTCCAATTCGCATGAGTTTTGAAAACACATTCCAAAGGAACGTCAATACTGTGTTTGTAGATGTGGTCACTGGCCCTTCCGGCTTCTGCAGCTTTTGCCGTGGGAGAGGCAGGAGAACAGAATTAAAATCGAAGGAATGTTCCGGAGCAACGAGTCTAGGTTCTAATCTCAGCGCTGCCACTGACTTCCTGGATTAACTTGACAAAGTTTCATGCTTCTCTGTGCCTTGGTTTCTTCATCTGTAAAATGGGAATGATAACAGTAATAATAGTACCTTCTTCCAAGAGCTGCTTTGACGATTAAAGAGAATTCATCCATGTGAAGTCTTTAGGACAGGGCCTGACGCACAGTAAATGCTTAATAAGGGTTAATTTTGTCATGATCTGCACTTTGGGGAAAATAATAACTCCTCATTGAGGCCTGGTGAAACTTAAATGAGTTGGATGCATATAATGTGCTGGCAACAGTTGTTGGCAAAAAGTATTCAGTGAATGTAAGCCCCTTCCTGGGCCGCTCTGCCCCTAACTGTGCCTGTAAAATTCCTCCCAACCAAAGCCCCAACTGGAGCCCCACCTTCCCCTTCCATGAAGCCCTTCCTGGTTAGCCCAGCGGCAAGAGGGCTTTCTCTTTCCCAATCCGCCATTCACCCAGGTAACGTAGTATTTGTGCACACACCATCTCCCCAATCTAACTAGAAGCTCACAGAGGGCAGGGAATGGATTCAAATTCAAATTATATGCCCCTTCCCCATCATAAGCCCTCAACAGACTTCTGTGACTTTATTACATAAATATAAGGATGTTCTGATGGAATTGTGACTTCTATGATGAAAAGACAGTATTTATGGGCAGAACTTTATTTTTTCATTGATTTCTTTGGAGCCCCAAAGCCCATTTGGGTGGTCACAGTCTCCTTTCCCTGGGGGTGGATCACATGAGGGATCTCAGCTCAAATCATTTTTGAAGCAAGGCAGAGAACCAACAAATAAATAAAAGAGAGCTATCCTTCTCAGGATGTGGAAGCATTAGCACAAAAGGAGTTATTTAGGAGGGAAAAAAATGAGTTATTTAAGGTGAGAGTGTAAAAAAACCAGAAAATTCTTTCTGTTGGTGAGTGAGGAGAAACTGGTTTTAAGCCCTGGGGTTTCTAAAAGGACTCCTTCAGCAAGCAACTCTCTGTTGAGAGAGAAGGCTAACTATTCCTTTTTGCCTTCATTTTCAAGCTGCTCTTTTTGAGAGACGGAGTAGGGGTCACAGTTGGTTTGCAAACCAGTCAGAAGCCTTAACTTGGTGTGTGTGTACGTCTCCCCAGCCCAGCCCCTTGAGGCCTTTCTCAGCCACACTAGGGGCAACAGAAGGAAACCGGCGAAGCCAAGTCAGTTCAGTTCATGAACAGTAATTACGGTGCTGGGTTTGAGGGAGAATGTGCTAGAGTAAGGCTTCCAGCTAAAACGAGGCTTGAGGAGCTATGGGTAGACTTCATTTCACCCCAGTTACCTCTTCTTTTTCTCCCCCACCCCTTTCCCTCTCTCTCCTTCCCTTGCAGTCACCATGGAGAACTGAGAATGTATACTTCTCCAAGCATATCCTTTGGGCCTGGAAGGCCCCGAACATTTCCCATTACAGACCCGCTGGCCTTTCCGGGGTCCCACCTTTCCAGGGGGAGCCTTCCTGAGAAAGAGGCCCTGGGGATGGGACTCTGCTCTAGACTTTTTTCAGGCACTTATGAAACTCCCATCTCTAGGGAATTCTCTGTAGTTTGTGTTCAAAGGGACAACATACTTTCACTGGGTGTTTTTGGTCTTTCGTGAGCATGTGACACACAACACTCCCCCCCACCCCGACATTCACTCCTCTGTGTTTAATGACTGAAAAACTGATCATTCCCCCTAAACAGATGAGTTGCAAGTCTTCTCGGAACACGGAGGCTGTGTTCCAGTTCAGTGATTGGTTTCCACGCCCTGCTCCCAGACCAAGCTTAGCCCCAGGGGGCTCTCGTTTCATGGGTGGGAGACAAGGGATAGACTTGCTCACACAGATGCAGCCCTCCCTGCCTGGTGAACCCGAGGCCCAAAGGGACACCCAGCAAGTGCTAAAGACCCCCGTGGCCAAGGCCATTCTTCCACCACCTGCAAATGCCACTCTGACACCCCCAGCATTGGTGGCAGCTGCAGTGGGCAGCGGTGTACAGAAACTGAGGCAGACAGGGACTCTGCTTTCTCCACGTATCAGGGAGTGGCAGAGGCTAGGAAGAGAATTCCCCTTTGCTCTAAGTATTGGACCATACTCCGTCCCAAACGGCTTTTAGCTGCTCCACCTGAAGCTGAAGCTCTGGCCCAGGAATTCCAGCCCTGGAGTTTACCACATAAATTCCCCAGAGCCGCAGCAGAGGACCCCAACCCCCCCCACCCCCCCTGCAGGCTGGAACTGCAGAGTGAGAATTACTTAGTGGAACAGATCAGACTACTCCGTTTTGCCGATTGAAGGGCCTGTGAGTGAATGATCCACCTTTATTCAGTTGTAGTTACTGACTTATTAATCCATTATTTAAGTGTTCCATAATTTAAAAACTCCCTTGCTTTGAAAGTGGTAAGAATTTCCAGTTAAAGACAATCATTGTAATCCCAACACCCACCCTGTTCCTAATTAGCTCTGTAATTAAATTACCAATTAAAGAGAACCGAAAAAAACTCTTCATTGGATAAAGCGTCCTTAGTTATGATGTCGTATCCTCGACGAACAGAAGCAGAAATATATATACATGCACACTGACACGCAAGAAATTAAATATATATGTACCCATCTATAAATGTCATCTTTTCATAGACTTTTCCATACCAGAGCTTCACGCTCAAGCTACATGCCAAAGTTGTGACTCTCCTTAGTTTTTTTAAGAGGGTGGGTGAGAGAGGAGAGGGACGAAGCAAGACAACTTTATTGGTTTAAACTTGCCTCGTGAAAATAATGATATTGATCAAATTTATAGGGCTTGATTCAAAAGGGAATTGTTCAAGCTCCTTCCAAATGAGAGCAATATAATTTTTAAAAAGGCACATAAGATGTAATGCTATCATCTAAAGGGCTAACTTTTGCTACTATCAACCCTGCGCTCTCTTCACATAAAAGCAGTTAGGAGGGTCTATAAGAGGCAAGGGTGATTTAGAGGAGCCCCTGGGTATTGCGCCTTAGTGGGGTCTGAGGGCTGGGCTCTATAAAGCCTCATGTGGCTTTCATGTCTTCCCGAAGCATCACACGAAATCAAGACTGCCGTGAACAGGAAGGAAAGGAACTTTATATTTTTTTCCCCTCTATTTACATCTTACAAAATTTACCATTTTTCCCTGCGGGGATAGAATCACTAGTGAGTTAATTAAGTTCACAACTGTACATACCAAGTCAGGAAATACTCAAAGAAGGAGGTGGAGGAGGAGGGAGGAGAAGCAGCAGAAGCGAAGAAAGAAAAAGAAAGAAAGGGAGGGAGGAAGGAAGGAAGGAAGACAAAGGCTTCTTGCAGCAACACTGAGTTGCTGGTGTTGCCCCTGGCATATAATGAAGTTATACACTGCCCTGCTTATTCAAGCAGTCCGAATGCTGAATGTGCCAAGCAAATCACTTCTTAATTATTGGGGAGTTTAATCCATTTCCCCAGCTCCCCCCTGCCTGCCCCCTGCCCGCTGCCTCTCCCAAATCATCCCCCATACCTATGTGTTTCAGTGCCTCAACTTTTTTCAGCCTTGAAGCTACATTCTGCGTTGTATACTTCAATCGGGGAGAAAGGAATTTAGCACAAACATTCCAAAGGAAATTCTAGTAGGGCGATGAAACTTGGGGTGGAAATTTTTATCTCAAAGGGACGTGGGTTTGGGAAAGTTCTTATTAAGCAGCAATTTTCCATGGACTAACAGTGAACTCTTGTCGCTGCTACCGTGAGCAGAACAAGAGCCACGTTGGAAAATACCCTCTGCGTGGCTGTGCATCTGTCATTCTGAACGGATCCTAGAATGGAGACCTGACGTCTCTGGGGCACTTGCTACTGTTCGGTTGGTGCCCAACACGACGAAGTAAAACTGATCCCCCTGCTTCCCTAAACAAGACAAAGCAGAGACAGCTTCCAGGTGTGTCTTGGCACTTTCCTGGTGAAATTCTACAAAGCCCCAGAGAAGCTAGAGAAGAGTAACACGTGCATTCGTAGTTGGTGGCTAAAACACAAAAAACACGATTTCTAGAGGCCAGCACTTTCCTTCCCCTCGGTTCTTAGAAACGATGGGGGGCCGTGGCTTCCATCTCACAAATGAGGAACCTGAAGCCCTCAGGAGCTTCCATAAACAGTCACAGAAAATGATGGGCTGTCAGGCCACACCCGAAGATAACAGCAAAGCCAAGATCGAAACCCCCAAACCCGATCATCTTGACCCTGCGGAACGTGTTGAACTTATTAAAGCCATTCCCACCGAGTTTGCTCAAGTTCTAGAAAGTCAGCCTCCCATCACCTCGGAGAGATGGTACATCTCCCAGAGCATGTGATGTTCTGTTTTTGGCTGAGAAAGCTGTACCCTATATCACACAGCTCTGCAGCAGGACCTCTTTCTACTAAACACGCTCGCTTCCCACATGAGCTGCCATATGTCTTACCCTTCATAAGAAGTTGGGTGTGAATCCATTTTTATTTTAGCAAGGACTCTGATTCTGTTCGTCATTAATCTTCTCCCTTTGTCTCATCCCTCATCGCTTGCCAAATGACTTTTCAAGTACTCACTGAACTTATTTTAAAGGACAAAGCATTCCTATACTCCCTCTGCGAAGAGGTGCCATGAGAAATGAAGAAAATGACTGGAGGACTTTTTTTGCCTAAGGAAGGATTTGTGGACAGGCTTCCCACATTTTAGTCAATGCCTTTCACTAAAGGGAACCCATTAAAGACGTTTAGTAAATCTACTCCAGGGGTCTGGAAGCAGACCCTGGTACAGGTAACGCTCAAACTTCAGTATCCTTCCAGAACCCAGGGCCCCATCCCTATCCAGCCCAGTGCCCCCTGAGCCCAGGAATCTGCATTTTTCAAAGCTCTCCAAGTAATCCTGATGCAGGTGGTCCCTGGACCACACCTTGAAAAACACTGATCCGGTGGATGTTTATCCACATCTCAAAGATAATTTACAGCCTTGGCTCCGGCAGGGCCTGGCTTCGGGACACTGGAATGTTAAGAGGTCAGGGCCAAAGGGCTTGGGCTGGCACAGGGGGTCTGAGATGTCAGAGGTCACCGGCCCACTGCTCTTCCGAGTCTGAGGAGTAACTTAGCTTTTCTTGTTTTCCTGAGTTCCAAACTCACCCGTTAGCAAAATAAAGAGCAGTCTGTTCAAATTCTTTTCTGTGACTCTTTCCTGGGTTCCTTAGGAGCAAAAGGCCTGTGTTCTCCCAGGGGTTGGCTTTGCTCTTTGTATGGCTGTGTTTCCCTCTTCCCCAAAACTGTCAGTCCTCAGCTCAGACAAAGCAGTTTTCTTGTTCCGAATCACATTTTTCATGTGTACCATAACTAATCAGGACTTTGAAAATCAAGATGGGAAGCATAACATGTGATCGGAATGCAATTTTTTTTCCAATAACCGGAGCTCTTAATAGTTAGTTTTGCTTAATGACCTGAGACATGGATCCGTAAGGATCGCTATTTCTGCCCCATTCCATTCACACACAGAGCAGAATTCACACAGCCTGGCTTTAATTTTTTTTTTCATATAAATAATTAATTCTACATTTAAAAACACGTTAAGATGTTTTATTTCTTAATCAGCTAATTTGACTGGGAAACAAAGATGCCTTTTATTCACATTCTCTTTGAGTCGTGTTACTGTAGTAAAAGTTCCCCACAAGATTTGGCCTTCGCTCACAAGTTTCGCGGCTGCCAATTAGTTTCCAGAGTCGCTATTTTACAAAAATGCTTCTCACTTTTAAAAAATGTAATTGAATGTCTGTTCATCACAGAGTTTCTTGTGTTCAAGCCCAGGGTGTTAAACATTTTTCGGGTTGACTTGGGTCAGCTTTGAAAAATTTCAGACAGTGAAACTTGAGAAGGGACCGTATGCTATAGTGTGTCCCTCACATCCTGTTAAGTATTAAGTGGATATTTAAATGGACTCGTTATACCTCGAGACCGCCTTAAAGTGAGCCATATAGTTTATAAGACTATTAATTAAATGAGAGGATTGCATGGGATGCACATGTATTTTCGAAATCTTTCACATTCGCCCAGAGTTGCCCTTTATTTTTCAAACTAATTCAAGTCACACTCTGCACCGTAAAGGGTGCGTGGCCGCCTCTCCTCTCTGCATCGATGCTAACACTGATGCAAGTGGCGTGGTGGATTTTTCCTTTTTAAAGGAAGGAAAAGGAGTGGGAGAAGAAAGAATCTGAGTGGACCTGACTCCATTCCATTCATGGCTCCCTGTTTGTTCCACTCCTGGATCGAGTTTTTAATTTAACAAGACTGCATTTTGGGGGAGTTTTCATCCCCATCTGTTTGGGGCCAGAGTGTGCCCCACCTGGTGGTGCAATTGATTTTTGAATTAACTGAGCTTTATTTCAGTACAATAGAGCGATTGTTTAGTTGCTTTTAAGCACTAGGATTCTTGGAATCTGATGGGCAAAAAAATAAATCAGACTGCAACGTGCAGCTCTCTGGGCTGCTAATTGCATTTGACCCATTATCCTCCGCAGCCCCGGTTCAAACTCTGACACAGCTGACTTGGAGTTTGAAATGTAAATGGAAGGCCCGCCTTTGCAGGTTATCGCACCGTGCAAAGTCCATGCCCGGAACACTCTCCAAGGCCTGGAAAAGAGAAGAAACAGATATAAGCAATTATCCCAGGATTGTGCGGCTGCGGGCGTGGGGCTGCCAGACACAACCCCGGGGCCCCGGCTCCCTCCAGCACCACGCGGGACGAGGAGCGGGCTGGGTGGGGGCAGCAGATGGGGTGTCAAAGGCCCCTGTGTTCCTGGCACCCAAGGAGATGGGGACTGGGGGGATCTCCCCTCCCGCCTCCCACACCCCACCCTGGGGAAGCATGTTGCACCTGCATACAGTTAGCGACTCCTTTGCTGCCTCTGCAGCTTTATCCTCAGCCCGGTGCCACCCAGAAAGCCTCTTTGAAAAGAGCACAGCGTTAATAAAGCTCCTCTTTCTCTACAAAGAAAAGTTCCTCCACTCCTGGGAAGCTCATCCAAAAGCAAAAGCTTGCGCTGCCCCCGGCCCGGGTCTAACACAGGATGTGAGTGCTCACCTTCGTCTCCGCTCCCTGGAAGCACAGCTCCCTTGCTGAGGGGAGCAATCCTAAGTTGCTTGACCAGTGACTTTAAAAACAGGCCCAGGAGTGCTTCTAAGGGATGGAGGGAGTGGGGCCCCCAGAGAAGGGGAGGAGAGTGGAAAGCACTGATGGGGGGGGGCGGTGGAGGTGGATTTCCAAGGCAGGAAGGACTTGGGGGGGGGTGGCTCAGAAGTCATTGCAGCTCAGAAGCGGAATCGGATCCAAGCCCCCCCCTCCCCAGCTGCACCCAAGGGGGCAGCCTAGAGAGGGGCATCACTCGGGGTGACAGCCACATGCAAATCCCAGCTATACTACTAGCTGAACAACTGACCATGGCCAAGTTCTAGAACCCTTCAGCCTCAGTTTACCAAATACTCAGATGGGGCAGTAATAAATAGTAACCACTCGGCAGCGTTGCTGTGAGGAATTCAGTGTGAAAGCCTGCTGCAAAGCAAGTGTTTGATAAGTTGCAAGCTGCGTTAGCTAGAACCAAGGCCAGGCCTCATCCCGTTGGCTGAGGCGAGTTCAGGTTCTCCCAAAGACAAGCACCAGCACGGTCAACAGCGTCTACGCAGCACACTTCTCCAGAGGCCTGGCTTCTGGCGGGCTGAGCTCCTGGCTCACTGGCGCTCACCACCAGGTGGAGGAGGCAGAGGCAGCTACACCTGACCAGGAATAGAAGCGCTGGGGGGCCAGGCTCCTCGAAGCCCCGTGGACCTTCCCACGCAGGCCTGCAGAGTTGTCCACGCTGCGTCTTTGAGGTGCATGCCCCTCTCTGTGCCAAGGCGACAGCGTCTCCAGGCCAGGCTGGGGAGGCTTCCCTCCCCACCCCTGCGCTTCCCCCGCCTCCCCGAAGACTGCAAGCCATTCAACCCTACCTTGCTGCTTGCCAGATTTGACCCTGGTTTCTGTTCTCAGTGGGAAATCAGGAGAGGATGCTTTGTAAGAGTTTAATTATAGCTCCTGTGTATATTAAAAGGAGTGTAAGGCCCCCGACTTTGGCAATACTACAGGAGACATCCCACCCATGTGCTCGGCTCAGAGATGGAGAGATGTACTGTGTTCGGGGCCAGGTCTACACCACACCTGGATCCCTATATTTGCCAGTAAATAGAAGCACATGGAGTTATTAATTAGCATTTATGAGCTCATTAGCACTCATAAGTAATGTCAACACAAGACGATGAACTAAGCTGGATTGTTTGGGAAGGGGAGGTGAGAGAGAAAACCTCTCCCTCCACTTGGACTCATATAAATGTTACTTCCCTAGAATCAACCCCCACCTAGAAGTCAGCAGAAATAAACACAAATACTCAGGGCAAGACAGTAAATTCCCTGTATATGAGGGTGGCCTCTTCAGAGTTTCTGGTTCCCATTACTAATCTACTTCATATTGAATGGATTTGAGACTCAGTGTAAAGAAAACATACAGTAGCAATATTGCCACCCAGGGTGGCCAGATGTGATTCTTTTTCATGGAATTTTCAAGGTAAAAGGAAACTCAGAGATCCTTACCTCATCCGACCACATTTGAGGTAAGGAAACTCAGCTCCTAAAGTTGGTAGCAGGGCTGGATCTGGAAACGCCACATCTCTCCTCTTTTTCTAAAACTTAAAAGAGATAAAAGAGATCCATCCGATCTGGAGCCCAGAAGTTCATGTGTGTCCAATGTGATCACTTGGTTTAAAATGCCATCCTTTCCCCCCCAAGAAGGCAAGCAGGCTTCTTTCATTCTAGAATCTTCCAGGAACCAGGCAGCCCTCACTTCCCTTTTTAGGTCCATCTTGAGCCCAGCTCAACAGTCAATGGTGGCTGATGTCTGTTCTTGAGGCCCTTCTGGGCAGGGCAACCAGTGAATCACTGTGGGAGCCACCCAGCCTCTAATGGAAACAGGATGGAAACTATTCTGGGCTTACAGGGTCCAATTTACTAGGGCCTGAAAGGGGCTTCTACAGGGAAGAGAGCAGCAGTTGACGAAGGAGGGGACAGAGATGAGGTCAGGGATCAAGAGGACTTTCGACTCGGGGTTCCTCCAGCCATTTGGAAATCTGGCCATTTTTATGCAGATCTACATATGAAGTAAATTTAATAGTAGTTTTCTTTTAAGATTTTTATTTATTTGGGCAGCCCGGGTGGCTCAGCAGTTTAGCACTACTTTCAGCCCAGGGCGTGCTCCTGGAGACCTGGGATCGGGTCCCACGTCAGGCTCCCTGCATGGAGCCTGCTTCTCCCTCTGCCTGTGTCTCTGCTTCTTTCTCTCTATCTCAAGAGTAAATAAATTTTAAAAATATTTTTATTTAATTATTCATGAGAGACACAGAGAGAGGCAGGGGAGCCCAGTGCAGGACTCAATCCCAGGACCCTGGATCGCAACTTGAGCCGAAGGCAGACGCTCAACCACTGAGCCACCCAGGCATCCCTAATAGTGGTTTTAATAGGTTAAAAAGAGACCATTTTTTAGAGCTTCTCCTACATGCAATTTCTACCAAACATTTTGCTTGCAAAAAGCTACTGACAAAAGGATGGTCCCACAGTGTTGATTGTAGCACTCGCTTGTTGTTGTCTTATATACAGTCTTAGCTGTATTGTTTGTCTAATTTCTAAAGGGTACCCTGTACCTGTCAATTATGATGCCTAAATTATGATTTCAAGCCTGTTTTCACTAGCAGACCATCACAGCCACCCAGCCCTGACTGTCTGTGTGTAGTGTGTCAGTGATACCCTGGGCTATGTTGGGATAAATTTGGCATTTCTCATTTGGCATTTGGCATATAGACAAAATGGGAAATGAGGAAAGACCAAGGGCTGACACAGGATACAAACTGTTCAGTTCTTAGAAGTTTCTATGGATCCCTAATTTGGAACAGCTGGCCCAAGTGGGACATCATGGTGACATAATTTTTCAATAATAGCACACACCTGCAAACAAGCAGGGTTTTCCCGCTGGGTAGACTGGCCTTCGCTCTTAATCTCATTGTTGTTTACTCCATCATTGGGCATTCTGTATGGTAATTAGTGACTAGAATAACCAAAAAGCCAAAGTTGATCTCTACCTCATACTGAGTTCATGTACATGATGAATTTATGTACATTCCAGGTAGAAGTTAGTGTTGACTTTTAACTTACTTGGTCAGGAGCTTTGTGGCAAAGTAGTTCACATGTCTCCTTGTTTCCTAATACATGATGATCTGTCTTGACATTTTTCCTTCTTCGCCTGTCAGTTCATCACTGGATACAATCTTGTCTGATCATTAAAGTTCGTTGCCTTCAGGAAGCTCCCTTGGGATGCTAAAATCTTGGGTTTGGGGACTAGAATTGGAGGATAGTCTCATGTAGATTCTATGTCTTCAGAATGATCATCAGTGAGTAGCCCACACCAGTGTGGACTCTCCAAGCACCAAAAATGTGCAGAAGCCTCTGGACGGCTATCTCAAAGAACCAATGTTCTCCCGGGACTGGCCCATTACCAGTCACTGACTTTCCCTGCCATGCCTTTGGATATTGCTATTTTAAATAGCTGGAGGCTGAGGGGAATGAGGCAATTTTCTGCAATATAGAACAGCTGAAAAGGCACCAGCAACCTCAATGCTACAGACCCTACCCATGGGTAGTGACCTCAAAAATGTCTTTTTAGCAGCCGGCTTCACTAGTAGCTGCCAGAGCTGAGACCTTCTGCTGGCGTAAAATGCTTTTGTAAGGTGTCATGTACGGTGACCAAAAGACACTCAAGCAGCTGCATTTCCGTGAGCTGAGAGGCAGCTGCAGGCAGGAGACTGAAGAAAGAAGACCAGAAAGATGCATTAGAACTCCATTCCCTCCCCCACAAAACCCGCCAATGGGCTCCACAGCATCCACAGCATAGACTTGATACTCAACGGAGAATATTAGAGTCTTCATTTTTTGATTCCTGCTTTCCCTGGCCTTGTCCTGTACCTTTGATCTGCCTGGAATATTTTCCCACTGCACCCTGCTCTTCTTTTTCTTGTTTGATAAGATGTCAAGTCCTCAGGCGTCAAGTCCTCCTGGAAACTGCATCACCGTCTTTCCTTTCTGACCACCAGACGGGAGAAGGCATCCTTCCTCTACACTCATCTCTACCACTGCATTGACCATAGCGTTTCTAGTTAAGTATCTCTCTCCTCCATCTGACTGTGATTTTCTCAAAGGCAGGAGCCATGTCTTATTTGTCTTATTCATTTATTTTATTCCCTGTATCAAGAACAAAGCCCAAGACCTCGTAGAAGGGTAATAAATGTTCAATGGATGAATAATAGGCTCCAAATAATATGAAAAGGCTATGAAGAGACGATAGATGCCATCCAGAAGCCTCACCTGGTGTATCAGAAATGGAAGCACTATCTTTGAACCAAATGGCCAGGCAGCCTGAAAGACAAAGAAGCTGGGCCTGTCAGAGCGGCAGTATGGATCCCCACTGGCCCAGCCCCGCAGACACAGCCCCAGCTGCGTATCTGGGGCCAACTATAGCTACAGTTGGTTTCGGTTGCAGCTGATACCCTATCTCCCTCTGCTAATGACCATTTTAGAGTCCCTTCATTCTCAGCTAGCTCCTCTTCTGGGTGGCTTACCTCGTGGAATGTTCCAGATTCTCATCCTTGAGGAATCTGATCCCATCCCTGAGCCTCTTCTAAGACCAAGGTTGATGAATTTTCTATTTACCATCAAAACTGGGTAAGAGAATACTTAAAGATGTCCCAATGGTTCACTGGGTGGTAAACATATGCCTCCCCTGCTCCTTTTGTGGAAGAGCAGCTCTATCTCTTCTTTATCAGGGCCAAACCCTACTGCTAAGGTGGTGGTGCCTTAGCACACGGAGCCCCAAGTGTCCTGCCAATAGCCATAAATGAGAACTCAGTGAGACTTTTGCTATGTCCCCTGATAGAAGCTCTCTGCTTTTGGAAATCAAGACCTCTAAGCCTGCAGAGCCCAGAGCTGTGGGTTCCCGGGGGTGATGATAAGCAGAGATACCATCCCCAAGGCTGCACCTCAGTGTCACTTCAATAGGTCATGCCATCACTCTGGCAGACCGGCTCCATCTAGGTAGTGCCATAGGAGATCGGATGAGTATATCCCACTGCCATGTCCCTTCTGGCATACCTCCCTTGCCATAAGATAGGTCCCTTGAGTGACATGTGATACAGAATAGATCAAAAAAGCCCTCAGATGCAAATGGTGGTGCAAGCTGAGGCTCTGTAGGCAGAAAGGCAAACCCTGGAATATAATTTTTCAAGTTAGAATGAAATTTTGCCCTTCTAACAATGTAGCTAACTTGCAACCAAGTGGATAGTTGGTGATCTCAAAGGACAATATCGTATTTGGGATACGATCTGTTGCTAACAGATTGCACATATTAGTTTGGTGAGTGGGACACATGTCTAGCCCCAACCACCACCATGCCTACTGCATCTATGCCAGCACTACGGTGATCGATAAAAGTGGCCAGTTGATGTCAACTGGCCTAGTTGATCCATGTTCTTGTTTGTCTAATGCCTTTTCTGGTTTTCGATGCTCCCTGGTGGATGTTAACCTGTGATACCAAGATCTTCACACTTCATGCCCATTCCCACGAGAATGTGTCTTCCCCAAACCTCCTTGTTTTCCAATCTTCTTCCTTCTGGCTCCATTCAGTCAAGCCATTTGCCAGTGTCCATGAGTTTATATATATTCCCTTTCCCCACAATGCAGGCGAGTACACCATTTGAAGCTATGCTCATAGGGAGCATTTCCACTAATCAGTGATTTCAAGATCACCCTTGAGTAGGCTTTCTTGAGTGGCAATCCTCTTTTGATTTGCAGCCACATACCAAGGCAACCCATTCACAGACCAAACCAGCCCCTTTATATCCTCCATCAGCTGGTCATAAGGGACCCCCATGGAGTCACCGGTGTGCAACAAGAGACAGGCGGTGCCATGATGGGAGATGATGACACAGGGTCTGATCACACAATCTACTTGTGCCCTCTGGCCCTACTTATGTCCAATCTCAAGTGCACCCCTTCCATCTTGCAATGGTTTGCTTCTGGGTCTACCCACTTACCATTATAACCTGTTGAGTCTGACAAAAACAGTTTATGATGGGCAATCCTGACCCTATAACCATTTGATGACTAATCGGAAGAATCCCAAAGCAGACCACGAGCTGCATTTCATAACATGTACATCTGTTCTCTGGGCCCTCCCACCAAACTTGGTCATTTGGTGGTATTTCTGACCTTATGTGGTATTTCCACTCTGTTGTGCCCATTTATTTGGGCCCTTTCATCCTTTCTCCCACCAATTGTCATGGGAATTCATTTCGACTTCACTTGATGTGGATTACTTCTTTCTCCAAGTTTCTGAGAGCCATCCTAGCAGAATATTAGCAGCATGCTAGGATCCTTACCTGACATCCTGCGTCCTAGGATAATGCTCCCATTTCAATAAATTCCCCCTTATATAATTTTACATTCCACTCACCTAGATCCAGTAGTCCCAGAACTTAGTCCCTCAAATAATGCCCCACATCCTGCCAGTATCTGTTGGCTAGATCTTGCAGTTCCTTCAAGGCACAATGCCTTTCTTCCTCTAGCAGAACCAGCAATTCCCCAGCTGGGCGATGGTGTGATTTAATCCTATCCATTGGTCTGACTGCCAAGGGAGGGGAGGTAGGGACAGATCTTGAAGGGAAGGGGGCACATTTATTTTACAAGACTTAGGCCCAGAGGGTTTAGGGGAATCTGGAGACTCCAGATGTTCAAATACAGCAACTCTTATCTTAAGGTCCTGTTCCACCCAATCAGAACCCTGGCCTGGGATAGCACACATCTCTAGGTTGAACATTGAACCTTCCCTGAAACTCCACTGACGTTATGATGGAGTTCTAGCCCTGATCTTCAACTTTCTCTGCCCTCTGATGATAGGAGATGAGGCTCAGTTTTTACCCAATCAGTGAAGCCTTGTGGTTTTCACATTGAGCCTTTAATTACTAACCAATTACTCTCTTTTTCCAAAGTATTAATTGCCCTCAGCAATATTGCCATCTGATACCACTGTTCTTATAATTACCAGTTCCCCATATTTCTCAAATGCCTGATACCTTTGCCCACTAGCACATTCCCTGCCACCATGTGAGTTCACCACTGCTACCTTGTGCCAGGATCTAGCACTGCTCCACCTACCCCTAGAGATGGGAGACCTCATTATCGGTGGCGATCAGGTGATCAAGTTCTAGAATCCCATCTCAGTGTCCCTTTCTCAGACCACTACTGGTACAAACTATTTAGGCTGGGTACTCCGAGAATTAGACTTTGGATCTGAGATTTACATACAGGAAAATTATTAGTATACACACTAGGAAATCACCCTTTGTAGAAGGGAAAGCAAAGGAAAGAAAAGAGGGGTGGGCCCAGGGAGAAGTTGGGCTATGATGCAGTCACAAGTAAGGCCTCAGCCAACCTCACAGAGAGCTCTGAAGCCCATTTGCACGTAGAAGTTGTCCGAAGTAGGAGTGAGGCACGCAGACCTTGGCACCCCTGAAAGCCAATCTTCAGATACGGGCTGCCCCAGCGAAGAGGCATGACTTGGGTGAAGGGGCTCACGTGGGCAGAGGCAATTAGCAGAGAGAGCTGACAGCTGAGGGCTATCAGGCAGCACGTGCAGCAGCTGGGGGAGTAAGCCCTTCACCCCTGAGGGAGACCTGGGGGTACAGCAGTTCTCTCTCTTCTTAACTGCATGACCTTGGGTAAGTCAACTCTGCCCTCTGGGCCTTCGTCTCCTGATCTGAAAAGTAGAAATAACAATAATGCCTACCTCATAGGGTTGTCATGAAGATGAAATAATAACGTGACGCACCTTCCCACACAGCCTGATACATAATCACCACTGTGTCTTTTTGTAGCTGTGAAAACCTTAGGGTGTATATGGGAAAGCAGGACTAAACTAGAGGCTACAACAGAAAGAGTTGCTACACTGTGGTCAGTGGGAGCTTAGAAGAGGTGAAGTTCAGGGGTGCCTGGGTGGCTCAGTGGCTGAGCGTCTGCCTTTGGCTCAGGTTGTGATCCTGGGGTCCCAGGATTGAGTCCTGCATCTGGCTTCCCAGGGGGGAGCCTGCTTCTCCCTCTGCCTATGTCTCTGCCTCTCTCTGTGTGTCTCTCATGAATAAATAACTAAAATCTAAAAAAATAAAATAAAGAAAAGAAGAAGAGGTGAAGCTCAGGGAAGCCAAGAACAGTTTTAGAGAGGAAGCAGCCAACGATACACGGCATTTAGCAGGATGCACCAGAAGAGGACGGCTTCCCGGTAACATAGAACATGAACAAAGGCCCAAGGGGCAAAGATGGCATTTGCAGGGCAGTGGGGCAGTCATCCTGGCTGCTGCAGCGCTTCCTGCCCAGAAGCCAGCTGAGAGGAGGGTGGGTTCTGGAAGCTTAGAAATCCAGGTGGGAACAGCTGCTCTGGAGACCCCAACAGACCATAGTACAGGTGGGCTCAGAAGCGATGTGAGAGGCATCCATCCCTGAGGAAGAACACGCCTTGGGCAGCAGCGGGAAAGGAGAGAGGATGGAGACAGAGAAGGAGAGGACAGACAGACACAAAGCGGAGACACACGCCAAGGAGAGAGAAGGCCGAGAACAAATTGGGATTAAAAGCCGACCCGGGGAGGCAAAGAGAAAACCAGGAATGAAGAAATATGGACTAGAGCCTTAAGAAATGATGGTCTTTTAATTTCAGAAGCTCCGATACAAAGAATTAGTGTTGCAGGGGGGAAAAAAATAACAATAATAACTTAAAGCTAGGTCAGCTGTGTTACTTCCTCGGGAAACAATACAAATAACACTTATTAAGGAGCCCAGTGTTTTGCTATATTATAAGTAGTTCTAAATTAATGTCCCTTCCCAAAATGCCTACTTTTCCAACAGGTGCAATATGACACCATCTGCCCAACAAAGCATCTAAATGTCACTAACTTCATAAGAAAATGTAACTGGCTGTTTGGGGCCCTAGTTGATTATGATGATATTTAATAATTTGTACTTATATAGCATGTAGGGGCATAAAATGAGTTATAAATGTTAACTCTAACACACAATAACTCCTTAGAAAGACAGGAAACATGACACTCCCCTTTTAACAGATCCGTTCATTCAACAAACATTTATTGGGCTCCTACATGCGAGGCATTGTAATGATGCAGAAATTTGGCTCCGTGAAGTTTGAGTCCCTGCTCCCGGAACAGAAATGAGAGCCTCCCAAGAGCAGGAACCATGACGTTTCCTCCCTGCCCGTCCCAGGGCCCAGCGCTGCACCTGGAAAAGGAGAGTCATTTCATGAATGTGTGTAGATTTCTGATAAATTAAATACCCGAAATTAGCTATAATTCTATGCCACTGTTATTAAAAACATAAACCCAGAAACGTTTGGCCTCTGAGCCATCGCTAGCCACTGGACCTTACTTCCCGTAGAAACCCCTCATCTAGTGCTCCTCTGCTCTTCCACATGGTAAAAACACTCACTCCTCCTCTGAACGTTGTGAAACGTGCAATTTCTCTAGCCCTTTGCATTTCCTGGGGACGAGGTTGAGGCTAAGGCTGGGCCCCACGCTAAGAGTGGCTTTTTTTCTGGAAGATTTTGGCTTCTCTGAAGATTTTTATACTGCGCGGAAAAAATAGAATTCTGGATGGAGAAATCGCTCCCAGTCCACATCCTCCTGTTAGTTCGGGCTGGGGGTGGGCAAGTTGCAGTTGGCAGTTCTGATCAATAACGAGGTCCCGACTGCTGTCATCGAGTGGCCGGCAGGAAACAGGACTCCTCAGGACACTGGGCTTCTCCTAGACTCGGGCCTGAACCCCCGGCAAGATTCTTCACGAGGGGTGTCTGGTAACTTCGCCGCTGCTCACCAGGCCCAAGACAAATCTACCGTGTGCCATTCCCAACCCCGGGTGAAGTGGAGAGAAAGGCAAAGTCACAAGTCTGTGCCCGAATCGTGCATTTCCCCCCTCCCGCACCCCAGCGTGGATGCTCTCAAAGAGCTGGACCGCGGGGCACCTGGGTGGCTTCGAGGGCTGAGCGTGTGCCTTTGGCTCAGGCCGCGGTCTCGGGGTCCTGGGACGGAGCCCCCCTCAGGCCGCTGGCTCACTGGGGAGTCGGCTCCTCCGCCCTCCTCGCCTCCCCCTGCTCATGCGCGCCCTCTCTCCCTCTCTCTCTGTATCCCTGTGTCTCAGATGGATAAATAAAATCTTTAAAAAATAAAATAAGGGCAGCCCAGGTGGCTCAGCGGTTTAGTGCCACCTTCGGCCCAGGCAGGGCCTGATCCTGGAGACCCAGGATCGAGTCCCACGTCGGGCTCCCTGCGTGGAGCCTGCTTCTCCCTCTGCCTGTGTCTCTGCCCCTCCCTCCGTGTCTCTCATGAATAAATAAATAAAATCTTTTAAAAAATAAAATAAAATTTTAAAAAAGCTAGACAGCTACTTCAGGAAGGTGGCCTCTGCTCTCAGGACCCAGGTAACAGCGCCACGCCACAGGGCCTAACTGGGAAGCAGAGTCTCTCCCAGCCTGAGGGGCTAAGTGGCACCTAAAGGTGCAGGTGTCCCCACCCCAAGCCTGGAGCCACTGCCCTGGGGATGGTCGGAGCAGAAGATCCATTTTTGCAGATGTCAAAAATCAGGCCCCAGACACCCCTTAGGCCAAATTGCGCCCTGAATAAGTCGCTGGTGGTTTCAATGACACAGGTGGTCGTTTCTCTTCACCTTTCGCCTCCTGACTTGGCTCAGTGAATGACTGTATGAACCCACTGCTGCTCTCTAAAGGCCGCCAGATGATTCTGCGTAAACAGAGCGCATCTGACCATGTGTCGTCCTGGCAAGAAGAGGACCTGCTTCCCTCCTTCTTTGCAAAAAAAAAAAAAAAAAAAAGAAAAAAAGAAAAAAAAAATCTGTCCTGCACCGCTTGGCTGCAATTTACATAGAGGGGAAAAAAAAAAGCATCTCCGAGTCTCTCTCCCCTGCTCGTCGGGGGGGAGGAGGGTGGCACAGTCTGTCTGCGGCTGAGCCCACAGTCGTGCAGGCAAGTTAATATTTCCAGGGCCCTGCGTGGGATACCTTTCCCAGAATTCATGTTCTCAATGGGAAACTTGAAATAGCGCGTGAGAGTTACCCTAAGTAGATTTAAATAATTAAATTCAAAAATTCTCAAACCACTTGCTGTTTCAAATTTATTTCTTTAATAACAACTCTTAGCAACAGACTGGATTAAGATTTCATTTATTCGAAATTTAAGGTCTATCCAGCTCTGGGTGTTGTTTTTTAAGTATTTAAGGGGAAATTTGTGCGTGGTGAAAATGAAGAGACTGCAGCATGATACATTCATTTCCTCTCTGGGAAGCAGGGCCGGGCCTGGACGCTGCAGCTGTTCGGGGCGGCGCCCCGCAGACGACCCTGCGTCTCCCCACGAGGGGAGATGGGGCCGGCCCCACACCCCCAGCAAGAACTATTTCCTCAGTGGCGCCAGGCACTTGGGCAGAATCATCTGGGGTGGTTTTCATGTGGCAAAGCAAAGCATCCTCTGGGATTCCAGAGAGACGTCTAAGGATCGTTTTCATCCGTGACCTCAACCCGTGGCCCGCAGCAGGCCCCAAAGGCGGGGAGACCACGGTGGCCCGAGCCG
This sequence comes from Canis aureus, assembly GCF_053574225.1. Classification (NCBI taxonomy): domain Eukaryota; kingdom Metazoa; phylum Chordata; class Mammalia; order Carnivora; family Canidae; genus Canis; species Canis aureus. The sequence goes on along the minus strand of NC_135618.1, from coordinate 16,525,429 downwards.
GGTTCGCTGACCCCCGAAATAACCCGCCCTGCTTCCAGGCAGCAGTGCTCACAGCCTCTCGGAAAACAGGTGCTCCATCGCAGGTAACAGCCCCACGGTACTTACTATTCACGCTAACAGTTTTACAAACAAGTGACTTTCTTATACATTCATCGCCACCCCCAGGCATTCATATTCTTTTTAAGTACAGAAACCTTAATTAGATTTTGACCACAGACCCGGATTTGACTTACCCTGACAGGGTTTCCATTAGTGTAATCTGTGGGGGAATTCACTGTTTTAACATCTGTGTGCCTGAGGCCTATCTCACATTTACTGCAAAACTCTGAAAAGCCTCCCTTGTATGGCTGTATGTTTCCTCATGCTCCCAATTTCACAGAAGTCATTTCAGCACCAAACGGTAATTAGCAAAGGGATGGGCCTCAGCTGACATGAATGCAATTTATTGTTTTCCACGAGGCCCTGAACCAAGCAAACAAAGAACGCAGTCTAGCTGTCTGGCATTTTATTAACTTGTATTGTGCAGTGCACCTTACTGAAGGGAGATCTTCAGGAGAAATTCAGCAGTTTGTGTGTGGCAACGCGCAGACTTTGGAAGAATATTAATTTCAGTTCAATTAGGCAAGTTTTGTGGTACCTCGGTCTGTAATAGAGGACAGCCACTTTTATAATTATCTTCCATATTAACTTTATCATCACCAGACTTTTGCATAAATGCAACCTTTCATCTTTAAAATGCCAACACTTCTTCAATTTTGGCAACCGTACAGCACTGCTAATTATTTGCTCATTATGTGTGGTTAACTGATGAATCATTAATAAATGAATGAATGGCTAATATATTTTTATGGTAATTGGAGATATAACTGATTGCAGACTTCCTTAGCTTCTCAAAACGGCACTGAATGAACAGTGGCTGCCTAATTGTTTACAGATGATATTTACGCCCCCACCCAGTGTTTTTCCCACAGTCGTGGTTTATCACGGGCGTGGCCTCCCGGGGCCAGGGGGCGGCTGGCCGAGGTCGGTCTGGGCAGCGGGGAGTGGGCAGCAGCACAACCACGCTGTCTCTCCCTGTGTTCCTGTCACCTCGTTTGTTTCGGCTCAGCTGACACGTAACCACGTATGGGCCTCAGGGCCACTCGCTAGCGATTCCCTTCTCCTGGGCGTTGGCAGGGCCAGGGCCCTAACACTGCCGTGGTTACCCCCACAAAGAGCCGGCTGCTGACACACAGACACGCACCCATCCGACTGCCGCTTGTCTTGCCTGGCACAGCCAATGGACCGGTGTGGCCAGGGGCCACCCAGCCCGGTGTCTCTGTGGTTGAGCTGAAGGAGACCCTTGGCAAAGTTTGGTTAGAAGCCCGGACTTCAACGTGCGCCGCGAACAGAAATCAGCCAGAGGTCCTTAACCCCGCTCCGACTCGCCATTCCGTGGCTGCCTAATGGGTCTGGAGAGGACGGCTGTGTCACAGAAAGTCGATCTGGAGCGCAGGCACATCAGTCCCCACCTCTAGGTTAAAGACAAAGAGTCTGTATGTGTTGACGATTCTTGTGAAAACGGAAGATAGGAGACTGGCCGAGTAAGGCTTGTTTAGTTTTATGCAAACAGACGGAAGATCAAGTTAAAAATGCAAAGGAGATTACCAGTTCTTAATTATAATTATTTAACCAGGTGGGTAGTTTCTCCTAATGAACATTTCCATGAAAACAGAATAACTAATGACAGTCTTAAAGAAGCCTTTGTCTTTCCATGTACTAATGATCACATTTATAAATATGCAGCAAGGCCCCCGTGTACATTGCTAATGATAAGTAATTAAGCACCAGGCGTGGGAAGCCAGTGAAAAGGGTCATGTTAATGCAAGAGAGGAAATTAAAAATGCAATAAAATAAGTTGCCTAGAAAAGATTAAATAAACTTCTGGCTTCTCCTCCTTCCAGAAGGAGAACGAACGGTTTCCCCATTCTCACAGTTGTGCCATGTCAAGCCATGCAACAGCTGGTTCTAGAGTCACACGGTGCAAGGGATCTCCTGGCCCCCTGCCCCCATCCCCATCTTCTACTAGTTTGCAGGCAGGGGGCGTGGCTTCACAGGGCACTTGGGGTCACTGGATGAGGAAGGAGGTGGACCCCGACAAAAAGGAAGGAGTTGGCCTGCAAGGATGGGGACCTGCCACCATCAAAATAATCCGGATTTTAACCGGTTTAAACTGGTTAAAACCCCCAACACCCCCTCAATCTGTCCGGGAGCCCCTGCCCTTCATCCTGCTCCTTGGCCAGGAGTGAGTGATCCATGGCCTTGGTGAAGCTGCCCTCCTCCCCTCGCACTACAGCCCTGGTCCGGGAGAAGGGGCGGGTGCTGCTTGTGGTTTAGTGGTTTTTTTTTTTTTTTTTTTTTTTTTAATTCAATCTGGAATCAGAAAGCTGTGGATTCTGGCGATTGGTCCTTGTGCCCTCCCCCTCGTCCTTGCTCTGGTCCCTTGTTCCCCATGGCCCTGTACCCCAAGCACCACCCCACAGACTGGGGACCAGCCCCCTCCCCTGCCTAAGTCTCTCCTTTATTTGGGGAGGGAAGAGGAGGAGAGGGGAGAGGGGAGGGGACCTGCCCCCTCCTCAGGCATCCGGGAGGGCCCTGCCCCCGTGGGCTTTACCCTTTCCTGTGCGCTCTCTCCCCGACACGTTTGTTAAAATCAAACCTGAATAAAACTACAAGCTTAATATGAAAAAAAAAATTCTCATCGCTGATACACCAATTGTTTATTAAACCGTTCGGACCAGCCTGGGTTTTTCTCATCTTTTGGCCGCCAAGGAGGCCAAGACGGGTGCCTTTTCCAACACAGGAGGGCAGGCTCTGTCTCTCTTTGCGTGGCCGGCTTCCCCACCAGACCCCGCGCCCCTGAAGATGAGAGCGTGACCCTGGGCTGGTAGACAGGGCAGCCCTCGCACCTAGCCTCGGTGAGGTTAGAGCACCCAGAGAGTCCCCAACCTCCCCCAGACCAAGCAGCTCTGCCCCTGAAAACCACGTGGGCCCAGGCCAAGGGCGTGAGGCATTTGTCGCCCTCACTCAGGTCCTGAGAAAGGCACCTGTTCTTTCTTCCGTGCACCATGATGCAAAGGGACAGAATTGTGAGGCTTTAACACAAAAGTAGCCTTTGCGTAAATAAATAAATAAATAAATAAATAAATAAATAAATAAATAAATAAATAATTTTAAAAATCGCAGAGCTGGCGTAAGACTCCTGTTTGGTGAGGGAACAGGAATCCCAGCATCTCTATTAAGCATTAAAGACGCGTAGACCGAGCCAGAGGCCTTCTCGCCTGGAGGGGACTTGTATTCGGATCTCCAACACTCTTAAATAAGAATAATTTTGATTCCTTTTTTTAAAGTGTGTTAGTGAAGCTCTTAAACCACTGAAGTTTTTTTTTTTCCTTCGAATATTTCGAACTCGCTGATTCCGTCTCTCAAGGCTTCTATGTCCCCCGACTCCTCATCTGCTTAATCCCTGGTGCGGGGAATCTAATTTTCTGCCGCCGCAGTCCAGGGTGAGCTCGGAAGCAGCCTTGCCCTAAAGAGAACAGCAGCAGCAAACAAAAATTAAACTGTGCTCGGATCTTTGGGGTAGTGTTTCCTTTCCAATTTTTTTGTCCCCTCGTCTTTTTTTCTTAACTGAGTTCTAAGAAGCCAGTCATCGGGCAGAAAATCCAAGGCTTGGATCTCCCTGCCCTGTTTTAATATTCCTTCTGAATTCAAATGAACCATTTCCTTTGACATAAAATCTTCGACAAGGCCACGCTTCTTTTGTTATCAGAGTGTTGTCATCGGGGAGCCTGCGTGGCCCTCGGAAGGCAGTTCAGCCCCTGACCGGTGCGGGCCTGGATTTGCCTCGCACATCACCGCGGCCGCTGGGCAGGGGGCTCCGGGGAGGACCGGCCAGCTCCGGTGCACACGGAAGGCGCCTCTACCACGGGTGCACACAGAATGGGCGTGTCCCACGGGTGCACACGGAAGGGGCGTGTCCCACGGGTGCACACAGAAGGTGAGAGTTCCACCGGGTTCACACAGAAGGCACTCTACCATGGGTGCACACGAAGGCGTGTCTCCCACGGGTGCGCACGGAAGGTGCGTCTCCCACAGGTGCACACGAAAGGCGCCTCCCCCACAGGTGCACACAGAAGGCATGTGTCCCACGGTGCACACGGAAGGCGCCTCTACTACAGGTGCGCACGGGAGGCGCGCATCCCACGAATGCACATGGAAGGCGCCTTCCCCACAGGTGCACACGGAAGGGGCGTGTCCCACGGGTGCACACGGAAGGCGCCTCCCCCACGGGTGCACACGGAAGGTGCCTGCCCCACCGGGTGCACACGGAAGGGGCGTGTCCCACGGGTGCACACGGAAGGGGCGTGTCCCGCGGGTGCACACAGAAGGTGCCTGCCCCACCGGGTGCACACGGAAGGCGCCTCCCCCGCGGGTGCACACGGAAGGTGCCTGCCCCACAGGTGCACACGGAAGGGGCGTGTCCCACGGGTGCACACGGAAGGCGCCTCCCCCACGGGTGCACACGGAAGGGGCGTGCCCCACGGGTGCACACGGAAGGCGCCTCCCCCACGGGTGCACACGGAAGGGGCGTGTCCCGCGGGTGCACACGGAAGGTGCCTGCCCCACCGGGTGCACACGGAAGGCGCCTCCCCCGCGGGTGCACACGGAAAGTGCCTGCCCCACAGGTGCACACGGAAGGGGCGTGTCCCACGGGTGCACACGGAAGGGGCGTGCCCCACGGGTGCACACGGAAGGCGCCTCCCCCACGGGTGCACACGGAAGGGGCGTGTCCCGCGGGTGCACACAGAAGGTGCCTGCCCCACCGGGTGCACACGGAAGGCGCCTCCCCCGCGGGTGCACACGGAAGGTGCCTGCCCCACAGGTGCACACGGAAGGGGCGTGTCCCACGGGTGCACACGGAAGGCGCCTCCCCCACGGGTGCACACGGAAGGTGCCTGCCCCACGGGTGCACACGGAAGGCGCCTCCCCCACGGGTGCACACGGAAGGGGCGTGCCCCACGGGTGCACACGGAAGGTGCCTGCCCCACAGGTGCACACGGAAGGGGCGTGTCCCGCGGGTGCACATGGAAGTCGCCCCCCGCCCCTGCTCGGGGCGCGGGTTTCGGGGGGGGCAGCGGGTGCAGGCGCCGGGAGGGCCCAGCCCCGCCGCGGGGACGCCCGCCCGCACCTCCCGCCCCCGCCGCCCCCGCCGTCCGACCCGCGCCGCCTCCCAGGCCCGCGGATCCCCGGCCCCCGGGGCCCCTGCGCCCTAATCGACAATTAAAACGACCTTCGGGTCTCCGGCCTCGGCCTCGGCGTTTCGCAACGCGCGTTGCACGACTCAATCCCTGAAGCCACACCGAAGGCTTCCCCCGAGGCTTCCCGCCGCACCCCGGCGTTGCTGCCGAACTTCCCCCGGAGTTTCTGTCCCCGCACGCGCGCGCACCCGTTCACCTCACAGGCAGCCGCGGACACGGTCTCGGGAGTTCTGGGGGTCCCCGCCTCCCGCCTCCCCCCGCCTCCCCCCGCCTCCCCCCGCCTCCCCCCGCCCGGGGCTGCGTCGGCGCGCGGCGAGGGGCGGAGAGGAGCGCGGCGCCCGCCCGGCCCGGAGGGGGGCGCTGTGGCTCCCGCCGCCGCCCGCCGCGCCGGCAGGGGGTAGGGGTGCCCGACTGAGCAAGCAAGCAACAGTGCGGCACGCCTGCGGGGCGTAGTTGCACCGAAAAATATTTGTTGTTAACCTGAAGTTCAAACACATCTCGGGGTTCTCTATTTATCCGGCAACCTCGTTTTGTGGTTTTACAGACCAGCTGCACACTGGACCCTTGGATAGTCCAGGGGGGCTGGGTGCCCCCTAAGGGTTAGGCAATAATCTAGACACTTACATTTATATTATTCTTACACATAAATATACTCGTTCAACAGTAGGAAAATAGACTGTGGTTCCGTGAGCCTCCCCTGAGCCTCAGACCTCCCTGGGTGTTGGCCCATTTCTCAGACTGTGAGTGTCTCCAGAGGGGAGGCAGGCCCCTGTCCCGAAGGGTCTCTTTCCCACAGTCAGCCTTCTGCAACCCGGGTCCTCGCCCACAGATGTTGAAACAAAAGTCACAACCAAGGTAACTATTTTTAGGGGGTACCAGATTAAACCACAGCTGGGCCTTTAAGGGATAGAAGTGCCTACATTCTGAACTGCTATTCATACCCACTGAAATGTTAAAAAGGTCAAAAACCAAGTTTTGCGTTACTGTTATCTGTCTGCCATTAAAAAAAAAAAAAAGAAAAGAAAAGAAAGAAAAGGCTATTGCCTTGGGAATACTGTACATATCTGTTACCAACAACTCTGAAAACCACCTCTGCAAGCTTGTCAGTTAAACCAAATGTTAAATGGAAAATATTTGGCGGGATTTAAAATTAGACCCACACACATTACTTACAGATGTTTCCATGAAAAACACTTGAAACTGAACCACACCAAGTAATAAACCCCACAATGGTGTATTTTTTATACCCTAAGTTAATTTTTATTATATAAGTAGCCATATGAAGAAGGTATTGCATACTGCTTAAATTAAATACGGAGGAATGAAATCAGCAGTATCCCTTTACAGCATATGGCCCAGCAAATCAAATTACAAAGCTTTCCACATCTCATTAACTGCAATGAGTACAGTGAGTTTTCTAATAAGTCACATCTTTTTCATGTGAGTGGTGAGCAGTGACTTATTGTAAGAATTCACAGGATGACCCTTGTGCTGAAATTAAGAACTAATCTAAAATGGGCAGGGTCATCTGGTCAAGACTGATCATAACATTTCCTCATTATTGTTTTAGTTGGCATTGAAGCATATGTTTTCCTGGTGCCCCAGCTGAAAAATGCCTTTGATAATTTCACTGACAGCAAATAACCCACACACTGCCATTTAATGAGTTCGGGCAGGATTAGCTGACAATAAAGAATATAGTATAAATGTTTTTATTAGAACTGATTTATTTTTTAGCTGGAAAAGAAGAAGACGACGACGACGGCGACGACGAAGAAGAAGCCACATGGAAATGCTGAGCTGACTTCTCCCCTCGAGATGGTGAGAGATGGCCCTGGCAGTGATGCAGGTAAAAGGCGGGAGGTGTATACTGTGAGCCCAGGGCTGGCCAAGACCGTGCCTTTGGGCTGCAAATGGTGAAAAGGCGAATACCAGCTGGAACCCACACTCAGATGTCGGGTTCCTCCTTTGCACAACAAGGAGAAAAATACTTCTACAATTGCTCATCATGTGGCCTTTGGTTGAGATGAATTACCAATTTACAACCTCTTGTGTTTGGAGAGAAGCAAACTGTGCTCTTCTGAGGCAAGAATCAGGAACCTAAAATCATTCAAGCCTTCTTGTTTATAAGGCCAGAATGAGGCCAAAAATCCATTTCCTTCTGTGCTCTAAGCCCTTTCAACGACGAGTTTCTCACCATCTGCACTAATAAATATGGACTGGTGTGTGTATAACCATACACTGAGAAGAAGGGAAGAGTGAAAGGATTTTAAATGGTTGCAAATTGCTCTCCTGCTGAGATAACAGCAGTTTGCATGTGAGCCTCAGTTGTGACACATTAAGAATGGGCATTTGGCTTCTTTTCACACAGCTGTGAGAGAAGGGTAGGTTTCTACTGGAAGAGAAAAGGGGTCTGTTCTTAGGGAGACAGGCTTGCTAGTGGCATCTTGCCCAGAAGCTCTCTCTCCACAGCTCCAATGATGGGGACTGGAGACAGGATAAGCAGACCAGTCCGGGCACTGGGAGGGAAGGGATCCTCGGGACTGGGGAGGTGAGCCCTGAGATGGGGGCCATTCGCCCCAAGCCTCAGCGGAGACCAAAGGTATCAGAACGAAGGCAAGACCAGAAAGTCGATGTAGCCGGCCTGTAAGAAAGTTACCCTTGAGGTCAAGATGAGTTGCTGGGAAGATCTGGACACTTAGGCACAGGTGGACATAGGAAAAGCTGCCCGGCAAAAATTCCACCAGGAAGAAAGTAGGAGAGGTTAGTGGGGCCTGGCAGTGAGTGCAACACAGGAAAAGCTCCCAGGGCTAACGGAGACTCAGAGGCGTCCTCCCAGACGAAGGAAACGGCTCCCTGCTCGCAGCATAATGCAGTATGCAGTCATCGGAGCTTCCGAGGGACTGCCCAGCAAACTCAAGAGTCGGGGGAGCAGAAAAGCAGCCACCGAAGGGAGCACCGTGAGCATCTGTACACCAGGAAGGACACTCTACTCTGGCAGAGGCTACGGAGCATAAGAAGACTCTTTGGTCTGAACACTTAGAAATACATCCTCTGGCAGAAAGCAGCCCGCTCCCAGATGGGTACATGGAACCCGAGTCTCCTACCTCCCCTCTCAGGTGACGAAAATGTGAGAGGACAGGACCCCGGAAAGCAAGGGGGACTCTGAAGCATCATGCCCAAGGAGGAGACCGAGAGCAAGAACTGGAAGGGAGGGGCGCCCAGATGGCCCAATAGGTAGAGTGTCTGCCTTTGGCTCAGGTCACGATCCAAGGTCCTGGGTTGAGCCCCCACATCAGCTCCCTGCTCCACGGGGAACCTGCTTCTCCCTCTCCCTCCCCCTGCTGCTCCCCTGCTTGTGCTCTCCCTCTCGGTCAAATAAATAAATAAAATCTTAAAAAAAAAAAAAAAAAAGAAGAAGAAGAAGAGGAAGAGGAGGAGGAGGAGGAGAAGGAGGAGGGGAGGAGGAACTGGAATGGAAGCAAAGGGTTGGCCACTGAGCCCAGGCAGACAGTGAGACCAGGTTTGGAAGACAGGGGTGAGAAAGATCACTGAGGAGGGGAGATGCTTCAGAAGTAGCTACAGTTGAGCCCATGGGAGAGAGGGGTCCGTTAAGGGTGCCAAGCCTTCCGGAACACCCAAGACAAAATGCTAGGGTGGGGTGGTCAGTACAACCCCTGGTATTAAATACAATCCTTCTCCCCCAGTCCCTGGTGAGAAGGGATTAGTAGTCCCCAACCAAAGCAGCCGGTCGGGGGAATGGCACGGGGTCACGGGCAGCGTCCTTCTAGGTCTGCAAAACGAACCCCGCAGGAGAGCGTCTGTCATCCCCTTTCACTCTTCCACGGTCACGGAACCTGCCAAGCCCTCGGTTACGCAGACCCTAGCTACTTACCTGGAACCGGGTCAAGGACAATCCCTGAGTATTGCCAGGCAACAGTAACAAACTGACTAATATTTGCACAACTTTACAGTTCACAACGTGTTATCATAACGTTTCTCAGGGGCCCTTCTCTGCCGTGCTATGAAGAAGGCCACGTGGCCGCAGAGAGGAAGTAGAAGAGCCAGAGCTCAGACGTGGGTCTTCAGACTCCAAGCCTGGTGTGATTTCTTATTACAGCAAATAGCTTTTATGTACGATTGAGATAACACAGAAATGCTCTGGCGGTCTGAGGAAATATCCGTGTTCTGCTCTCGAGAGAACGTGGTCAGGGCTTGAGGCAAAGTTCTCCAGAAGAGCCCATCTTCTAACGTCCCTCAAAACGTGTCTAACTCTCGGTGTATATTTTGGGCCATCTGCCTTTTTGCCTCCCTGGCTGGTACAGACGGGACAGTCTTGCCAAGATGACATCCTTAAGACAGATGATCTCCAGGACACTCCCTGCCCCCCCTGCTTGGTGGCTGCTTGGTGACTGTGCTAGGAATCAGGGCCATAGTCGCTTTTGTGGCAAAAGAACATAAGGAAAAAGAAATTCATGTAAAGGCTTGAATGACAGAAAAAAAGGACCGTAATAAATGAACCGGCGTGGTTCTTTTTTTTTTTTTTTTTTTTAAAGATTTTATTTATTTATTCATGAGAGACATGGGCGGGGGGACAGAGACCCAGGTAGAGGGAGAAGCAGGCTCCATGCAGGGAGCCCGATGTGGGACTCAATCCCGGGCCCCCAGGATCACGCCCTGGGCCGAAGGCAGGTGCTAAACTGCTGAGCCACCCAGGGATCCCCCAGTGTGGTTCTTAAAGCAGCATCAACCAGGAAAACAGCTAGCCCAAAGACCTGGAATGGAGCTACCAGGCGGTGCCCGCCACATGCACCTCTGCCCGCCTTCCCCCATTTCTTCCTCTTTTTTTTTTTTTTTTTTCCATCTCTGCTATTAAGGATGCTCAGGATATAGCCACTGTCTAAAGGAAATAGGAAGCTCACTCCTGTCTGCATTCTTGCCCTCAGCCCTGGCTAGTGTGCAGGACCCAGCTAAAGGAGGGTTCTTGTGGAAGAAGTAAAGGCTCCGGATGAATGTTAAAGGTTGGTTGTGCAAGTAAATTATAAAATTCTGCTCCATGTAGGAGGCTTTGGAGGCCTTGTCCTCTACCATAGTTCCTGGAGCTTGGTATGAGACTCTCCCCATCCATTTACCCAAAGCAACCATAGTACAGGATGCCCAAGGCACACTCTTGCAGATCAGGGACAGAGGCGCGATGTGAATGAAGAGGGAAGCAGTTCAAACCCGGGAAAGCATTTCTCCCGTTCCTCCTTTTCTCCTTTCCCTGACCCCCTAAATGCTACGGAGCGGCCCGATGCTATTTCTGGCTATTTCCTTCACTCCAGCCTTCTCCCTCCCGTCCCCTCCACGCTCCCACCTAGAGTACCCGCACGTGCTGGGAGCCTCTCCCTCGTGTTCTCTGTGCCTTTCCAATTTCCTTTCAAGTTCTCCTCTGTGGCCCCAGGAAGTCTTCGAAGCCCCGTATTCCCAAACTGCAGCCTGCCAAAGCCTTGACATGTACACTGTTTGTGTTTTGAAAAATTCAACAATCATCTACAGATTAAGATTCATAGCATCTTCTGGGCCGGAAGGAACAACTTGAAACAGAATTTGTCAGTTTTCAAACGTTTCTCTAGCTTCTGACAACTCTCGTCTGTAAAGCGAGGGTTCCGGGCCTTTGTTTCTAATGTTCTGGAAGTCGGCAGCTTGCTTAAAGTCACATGGTTGGAGTTCCAGGACTAAAATCTGGGCCACAGGTACAGCTTCCTCCCTCCTTAAGTCCACACTCTTCATTCCGTGCCGCTGGGCACGCTAAGTGTGAGCCTGCCTGCCCCGCTGTGTTAAAGGCCGATCCACTCGAGACCAAGGAGCCATTCTTATCTTTACATCCTTAAATACTTAACATACTATTGGCTACTGAATCATTATTTTCTTAATTGCAGGTGCAAACGCTCTAACCTTATCCATAATCTGTATCCGCCCACCACAGACCAGCACCCCCTGCCTCGATGTCGTGCAGATCCAAGATTCTTGAGAAATGCTTTTGAACGCCGAAATGAAGGAAGAACCTCCCGTATTTGGTTATCTCAATGAGTACTGCTTGCCAGCTGATTGAGCTAGACTCCCTAATTCTCACGCTGGTTTCCCTTCAAATGTGGCCTGCCACGGTCTTGGCTCCACCATGAAGTAGCCGTATCGCTCAGCAGTCACACAGCCTTGCTTCACCTGCATTTCCCCATCTGTAAAATGGGGATAAATAGGACTTACCTCATAGGGGCACAGTCAGGATTAAATGAGAGAATCCATAAAAAGCCCTGAGAACAGTGCCTGGCGATACAGAGCAAATGCTCAGTAAATATTAGCTACTGTTATTTTAAGCTTTATCTAGCATAAGCTTCGTTACCTATCACTGCGATTCATGTTTAATTTGTTGACTTTTCAAAATCAGGCTCATGTCTGTCTTGGTCTGATCCCCGGCACAGTGGTCTGGCAGGGGGTAAGTGTCAATAAGCGTCCGAATGCATCCATCCATGCAAGGATGGGAATACTTTATGGCTGACACACATTTCCACGACCTTTGGACACTCTAAATGAGAGTGTTGACTCATGCTCCTACGCCATTCGAGAAGCAGATGATGGGCCAATTGCCAAACGGTTAAGAGCATAGACCGCAAAGCCAGGGAGAGTGGATGTGAATCCGAGCTCCACTACTTACCAGAATGTGATCCTATGTGACTTAACTTCTGTGCCTCTTTTTCCTCATCTGTCAAATGGGAATAATAATAATGATGATAATCCCTACCCCAGAGGGGTGTTATGAAGATTAAACAAGTTAATGTTCGCAAAGCCCCCAGCATCATGTAAATGTTAGCTGCTACCGTCATCATCATCAACAGGGCCTGTGAGCAAAGACACCACACAAAGACCTGAGCGTGAAGAGAGGTGTGTGGCCCTGTGCTCGCGGGGAAACACGGTGCACCAGTTCCAGAGGATCTGTGCGCTGGCCGAAAGGCAGCGCTCAAGATCAACACAAAGCTGTGCCATGACAATTGAGCCGTCATTAATAGTCTGTTGGAACAGTTTGGGTTCACACAACCAAGGCCACACGTGAGGGTGGGAGGCTACGGGAGGGGCATTTTGGGGAGAGCATCTGATTTGTAAAATGCAAGCAGGGCCTGGCCCACCAGCTCCCACCACAAACCCCACGCTCCTACCAGGTGGAAGCACACTGTGGCCCGGCCCGCACGCCTCCTCGAGTCCCGTGGCTG